>NW_015656172.1:142616-151993 GCF_001515625.1 Sinocyclocheilus rhinocerous
TAGTTTCTGTACTGTAATAAATGATATGTCAATTAGCACTGCATCATTCACAAACTTTATTTATTTATTGTGTTTATTGTCTTACAGTTTCACCAGTTCATTCTGCTTTTTATTCAGCTTAGTTGCAGCGATAGATACCTTTGTCCATATTAGGCATTTCCTGGCACGTCTTAAGTTCTATGAGCGAGATCACTTCTCTTTCAGTGCGAAAACTTCATCTCATTTTCATAAAATAAAATGCTATAGTATTTAACTTTTCCTCTCCATCGGCGAATGATGAAACGCGCCCGATGTCTGTTTTGCTATAGCAACAAACGCTACTTTCATGCATCTGATTATTAGATAAACCTCGCGCTCTTATTTCAAGGTTGTTGTTAATGCTGTGGTTATTTTAACAGTTTAACACATCAGCTGCTCAAAAAATGTGTCAGTGAGACGAATGTTTCAAGATCGATGCATATGCATAGTCAGGGTTTGTAATCGATGCATCGAGAAAACGAGTGAATCGTTATAGCACTAATATTCATATTTAAAAAAAAAACATTTAATACTAACAAATTAACACTATTATTGGTCGTTTGTATGTATAAGATTATTTATGATAATATGCTAATATTATTCGATATAATTTCATATGTTTATATGCGCTTATATAAATATTTCCATATATATATATATATATATATACACACACACACATACACACATGTATATGTGAAATGTTTATATAAAAGTACGTATATAGGATATATTCATATAGGCCTATAGAAATGTGCATAACTTCCATGCAATCAAAACGCGCCCGATGTCTGTTTTGCTATAGCAACAAACGCTACTTTCATGCATCTGATTATTAGATAAACCTCGCGCTCTTATTTCAAGGTTGTTGTTAATGCTGTGGTTATTTTAACACGAGAAAACGAGTGAATCGTTATAGCACTAATATTCATATTTAAAAAAAAAACATTTAATACTAACAAATTAACACTATTATTGGTCGTTTGTATGTATAAGATTATTTATGATAATATGCTAATATTATTCGATATAATTTCATATGTTTATATGCGCTTATATAAATATTTCCATATATATATATATATATATATACACACACACACATACACACATGTATATGTGAAATGTTTATATAAAAGTACGTATATAGGATATATTCATATAGGCCTATAGAAATGTGCATAACTTCCATGCAATCAAATGCACGCACACACACACACATACATGTAGGCCTATATATTTTCCTCGCAAATCGGCCACTTCACTGTAAGCACTGACGTTTCACAAGATGATCTTCTCCAGCACTCTGTGGTTTCACTGGCTCGCTGCCACTAAAGCTTTTGATTGGATTTTAGCTTAAGAACATTTGCTTAAAGATAAATCAATATTTTCTTTAAGCCGCTCTGTCAGATAAGTGATGTTCGCCATTACATTATGGATCCGAACACTTGAGACGCCTGCAGCTGCCAGCGGCTTAAATGCTCATATCCACCCGAGCCCAACAATTCACCTGCCGTTTATTCAGACACGTTTGCGTTACAGCGCAAGGATGATCAGCAGTGACTCTACGGTCTGTTCCAGGGTTTGAGTGTGAATCTTCCCGCTCGGCCTCCGGGCCTCTCTGACGACTCTATACGGAGATTTCAAGGCAACCGCTTTAGCAAATTATCCCGCTGCAGACCCCGGGACACGGCGAGGGTTTTTCTTGCGCTCAGAACAGCAGTGTTGTTTGCATTAAGGGGCTGGCGAGGTAAATGGAGCTGTTTTCAATTAGTTTCCAAAGTGCTTATCCCATTAAAGATAACGACTTATTGATTTAACGACAGTGCAGCGTTTGGTGTGAGGCTCACTGCTGTTATGACTTCACTGGTTTTTCTCCTCTCATTGTCTCTTTGTCTCTCTGATCTGATTTAAGAAGAAGCTTCAGGAGTTTTTGTCATAATTTGTTGCTCATTTCGTAGAGACGTAAACGAACTGCCTTTTCTAACCGTCAGGGTATTGGTTTAAACCTGGAAAAAGTGAATGGGAATGTTAACTCTCTTTAGATATTGCTGGTCTCCTTGACTTTACAGAAACCAAGAGACCAATAAAATGTCTCATCCAACTTAGACTGAAATAAAAACATTATCACAGCCTAGTCTAGTTAGGATACATTACAAAAAATGTCGTGGAAAAGTTCATTTATTTCAGTAATTCAACTCAAATTGTGAAACTCGTGTATTAAATAAAAAATTTGGCATGCTTTTTTCAACAAAAATATTCCACTTGATTTTATGATGGTCGAGTCTAATTAGGACAAAGTGTTACAGAACATTTCCCTGCAACACGCTTTGATTTCTCATTTGTTTGTCCTCTGATTTTCAGTTAGTTAAACAGTCTGAATTTCTGACGTCATTGCAGTCCATGCGTTTTTGCTCGGCACAGAACATCTCCGCGTGCGCACCTCCATCTGAAGAGGCTTCTGTGGGAGTCGGTGCGGCCCGCGGGTCTGATCTTTCAGAAGAACTCGTTTGATGTCAGATCCTGTGTGAGAGTTTCTCTGCGGGCAACGACGCACACTGTACAAGAAAAAACTCGCACACCTTTGAAAATCTGTTTTCTGCTTCTGTCGGCGCTGCTTCAAGCGCCACGGTTCGTCTGTTCTCTGTTTTCTCTCCTCTTGAAGACGTTTTGAGACTATGTGGAGCATCTGAGCGCTGGGAATCATTTGGAAATGAGTTGTATAATGGTTTGCACGTCAAAGTCATTACTTATTCCTTCTACTGTAAGTGTTATGAAAGAGACACGCACAGATTACAACATCTGCACACTTCAGCTTAATTTCATCAAGTGTTTCCACTAAAGCTGAGACGCACCATACAAACTAACCGGCCAGAAACCATCTTCACTTCTCATTAGTGAGGCTGATTAGGTCAAGAATCATTACACAGCAAAAATACTATTCGTAATGAGTAATTATGTATCATTTCCAGTCAAAACATCTAAGAATTCTTGAACAATTAAGAATTCTTCTTATACTTAATTGAGAAGCATCACTGCATTAGCAGCATGAATAGTTGTTTTCTTGGATCTTGAAAGCAAGCGATTATTTCATTGGCTTTAGGACTTAATGAGTTAAAATAAATCTTGTATTGCAGAAAGACAATATATATACTGATAGACACAAAACAAGTCTCATCTAAAACAAGTCAATATATAATATATCTTATGCAACGTCGCTTTGCATGTAGCCTACGTTTATCTCTTTTCTAAGACTTCATTACCAACTCAAATGCACGATTATCACCTGCTGCATGATAAAACAGGTCAAATTTTTTCACAGATACAAACAGGGAAAAAAAAGATTCAAGACCAGAAGATCACAGAGAGGCTTAGGCTATTTTTAATTATGTATTATATAATTTAAATATATTTAATTGTGTATTATATCATGTGTACATGAATAAATCTTTCATTTTGCACCTCGAACTCTTCTCCACAATCTCTTCTACTCTTCTGACAGCAGCGGATCATTTCATCCGCTGTTTTCTCCTGGTTCTCTCCATCTGTGTGTTTCTGAAGCAGCAGCAGAGTCATGAGCGAAGACGCGCCTCATTTTCTCTCGCCTCTCAAAGGGCCAATAAACTCCCTGCCGTTCCGGAAGGTGTGTGAGTAACGGTAAACACTGTTTACACATTGTAAATGATTGTTTCTCGTCCTGCCCAGAAATGAATATAAATGCTGACTAACAGCAGAACACACATTCATTTATACAAGCGGAAAGAGTAGCTGAGATATCCAATAATCGGCTTTAAAAACACATCAGTCATAGCTGCGCATGTGTCTGAATCACAAGTAGAACCTAAACCACATGATTATGACATCACAGCAAGATCATTAACACATGCCCGCCCACATTTGAATACATTATAAACACCTCATTCAGAATTCAGCAACTTGAAGCACAACATTATGCAGTACACAGAGGTTGTTAGCATACCGAAGTCTTAAAGGGACAGTAACACAAACGTGAGGGCTAAATGTGAGGGTCTGGAGAATGAGCATGGGAATCGTAAAGGGAATGAAAGTGAAGCAGCAGAGAGACATGTAATGCATTATCAGCGGAGCAGTAAAGAGTCGCAGCCGCTCAAGTTTAGTGTGTGATTCTGAGCTCTATAAATCTGGCCTGTGTGAAAGAGTGCGTAATTACCTGCGTCTACACCTTCACTCTCTTACACACTCGTCTCACACACACACACACACACTTACAGTGAGCCGGACATGAATGCAGTCTTACGGAAGCATGAATGGAGCATCTCATCCAGAACTCCAGAATCTGATTCACAATCTGAAGAGCTGGAAACACTTCACAAACACACAACTGAAACACATTAAACTCTGATGAACATATTCATGCAAATCTCACTCGATTCATTTTAAAAACATAGATTCATTCAATACCAAAACAGAACTATTTTCACTTGCCAAATTGACAATATTGAGTCTGAAACACAATATTAACTTATTTTTCAAATATATATTAAAAAATACATAAACATAAATATGAATATCACTAATATATGAATGTTATATTTATTAGAATTATGAATTGATGTTAGTATAAATGTATTTTATATATTCATATACATGTGGTCGTATGTATACTTTGCCAAGATACACGTGGCTATTATTTTACTAACTAACAAACTAACTAATTAAATGCTCTAATTTCTGTCACTATAGCACACAAATACATAATAAGAACATTAATAAATAAGCAAATAAATAAATAAATAAGCAAATAAACAAACACATAAATAAATAAATAAATAAAGATAGATGATTGTTTTCAAACAGTTATTCTAAACACTCTCATTGGTCAGACAAACAGTTAGTCCCGCCATAAAACTCACTCCACTGATTACTTACAGTGACTCATTAAGTGAATTTTAAACTATTTGAACATCCAAAAAATTATTCACTGCATCATCAGTTGTTTTTGTGTATCGTGCTGCACTGGCTAATTGTCTTCTACTCAACACACTGACCATCTCATTCCTGTCCAGGCGCTAAAACTGCAGTTACTGACTCTGATGAAACAACAAAAGAAGTGTGATGGTGTCTGAATGATGTGCAATACACTGTTTGTCCTTCACTCATGATCTTATCAGTGATTGACTCATGAAAATGCAGTAAGTAGCTGCACAAAGACGATGTGGCGACTCTGACTTTAACCTTCATTATTACTGCTGTGATGTACAGTAAGTGTTCTGAGAGGATGAAGAGCTGTCCGTCACAGTGATGCTCCACAGAACCTCACACAAAAGTGCAGACAAAGCACACTTTGAGAAATACTGTATCCCACAATGCAATGTGCTCCATTAAACCTTCATCTCCAGTATGATGGGTGAACCAGAGTTAATATTAGCTGTGATTTTTTTTGTACACCTCCTCCTTGACTTTTGTACTATTTGATCAAACAGCCGAGCGTTAAGACATTCTTTTCTCGCAAAGCAAAGCAGAACAACTGTATTTATTTCTACAATGATAACTGTACTCAACTCACTAAAATTAAATATATGCATAATGAGGATACGTGACAATGAAGTATGCTACTGTGAAATTTCTGTGCCACTGTTAACAATGTCATTTTCCCAAAGTATATTTAAAATGAAGACACAACAACTAAAACACTCTTTGCAACAATCTAGCAACATTCTAAAAAAAAAAAAAACAACAAAAAAAAACATAACAGCAACCATATAAGAACACTGCAACATTACTGCATAAAAAAACAACAACACATACCTGTAGCAAACCATAATTATAGCAGCTATATCAGAACACCAAAAAGCCATGGCAACTACAACAGAACACCATGGCAACCGCATTAAAAACACCAAAAAGCCATGGCAACTACAACAGAACACCATGGCAACCGCATTAAAAACACCAAAAAGCCATGGCAACTACAACAGAACACCATGGCAACCGCATAAAAACACCAAAAAGCCATGGCAACTACAACAGAACACCATGGCAACAGTATAAGAACACCACATAGCCATAGCAACTACAACAGAACGCCATGGCAACCACATAAAACACCAGAAAACCATTGCAACAACATCAGAACACCAGGAAACTATACCAACTACATCAGAAAATTATAGCAACCACACAAGAACACCAGAAACCATAGCAACAACATCAGAAAACCATACCAACTGCATAACAAAAACACAAGAAAACCATAACAACTACAATTACAACACCAGAAAGCCATAGCAACCACATAGCAATGCCCGGCAACCACCCATAACACTCTAGCATCATGCTGGTGAGTTTGAAATAACATGTCTGCATGTTCTTCAGAGATTGTAAAAATCTTAGTAATATTATTATTCATAATTTTAAATATTTCTTTCCTAATATCATCCTGTCAATAAAAAAAAAACATGATTATTTGAAGGAATATTCCCACATGTCTGGATGATGATGGTATTGACTGACGTCAGCTAATATCTGAAAACTTTGTGCACTTCAAAGCGGCCAACACAACGCCTGCACACACACACACACACACACACACACACAGACACACACACACACACACACACACAGAAAGAGAGAGCAGTATTCCCAGAGCTGTTGACCTATTTTCTCCTCTGTTGATGTTGGGTTGTGCTTCAGGCTGTATCTAGTCCTCTCTTATCCACATCAAAACAAACCTTCACACTGTGTTCATACATACATGTGTACACAAATACACCCAACTCTATATCACACACACACACACAAGCAGCGGCTATAGGATGCATTTGTCTCTGTCATTCACCAGTGACCACATGTTCATTAAAGGCCTAAAGTCAAAACCAGTCAGTTTTATTTTAGGCGTATTTCGTTTTTTTGTATTTAGTTTCCATACTTTAAAAAAAATCATCACTGTGAAGAGAGGATTGAAGATCACAGATACTAACATTACTGATCACGAGTGACAGACAGATTGACTGACTGAGCACATTAGAGGCCATTCTGAGACTCCAGGGAATTCACTTACACTCACTGAAACATGATCGAGAGAGAGAGAAGGTGCGTTTTTATTACAGATTTGGGCAAAACTTCAGTGATATTTTATAAATGTCGATTAAAAAAACTATTGCGAAATGGCAGCGTTTCCATTAAACGATGTTATGCGACTAAAACCTTTTTTTTTTTTCCTCTCGCGATAAGTCATAGCGACAGACTATGGCAGGTTTACATATATTGCAACCACCGCACTAGGCCATTATTTTTAACTGAAGGAGTTGTGTATCTTTAGTGAAGCAGAATGGAGAGCCGCTTCTGAGATGCTTATGAAACGTGCCGCAGCACTGCTAGTATAAACAAGCATTGACTAGCGGCCGATGCACCACAGACATGTGCAGTGTAAATAAGGGGTTATCCGTCCAAGCATTAATGTCAAGGAAAGCCCTTTATACTTGAGAGTAGCCATGTATGGGGTGTTTCTTTGAGGTTATAGTACATTTAAGAATGATCATGTGACATTTACGTACACCAGGTGACCTGTTAATGCGAAGAAACTGTTTCCACTGCAGTTTTGCAATGTATTACTTTTTAGAATTGCCTGAAAAACCACCTCATGCGAGCGCAAAAACTTTTTTTTTTTGTGATATATTGGAGTTTTTGCGTAATTGACGTGTTTCCATTAGGGATATTGTCAATTAGCAATTTCAATTTGCACAATTTGAAGGGAAACGCAGCTATAGAGAGGAACCACTGCAGACAGTTTCACACACAATGGTTAGTATTAGTTACCTAAAACTACAACCATCAGAAAAAAAACATTTGTTACTTGAAATATAATAAACAAAGTGGAATAAAATAAAACTTAGAAAACTGTTATTAGCAACTTAACTTGATGTATAAAAATAACTAAAACTATACTAAAAACTAAACATTAAAACTATGACTAAATGAATAAATGTAATGAATACATTTTTAAAAATGAAGTTCACTATTTTTTGTTCTACTACTGTTAGTAAATGAAATAGGAAAAAATAAATACAAGTAATGACTGTTTTCAAACAGGTTTCCCAAACACTCATCCTTATCTGTCATTGGCTGAATAAACAATTAGTCCCGCCCCAAACTCACTCCATTGTCTCAATGTCCTGTGGCATCTAAAACTGTAGTTACTGACATTCATAAAGCAACAACTATTATTTCATGTCAGGTTTTACAAGGTCAAATGTGATGTTTGTATGATTTTCAATGTTCAAATCGGTTTTGAATTAGTTTTATTGTCCAGAGTCACTATAAGCCAGACATACTGTAGGTTGTTTGACATGTCAACTTCTGACTTAACCAATGAGGTGTCTTTGGGGACGGGACTAACTGTTTGAACGACCAGTGGTAGACAAGAAAAATTTGAACACTGAATGTATGCATTTATAATGAATTTGCTTAATTAAATGTCCTTATTTATCACAGTAAATGCCTGCAAATGCAAATACAAACATCACCCTGTCTCACTGCACTCCTGCTGGCCATTCAGAGGAATTACAGGCGTCTGAATGACTGCTAAAGAGAGACAGGGATGGACAGATGGATGGATGGGTAGACGGTAGTGTGTAAATCAGCAGATGCTGACAGTAGCAATCAACAGGGCTGAGAGAGATGCTCAGGTAATGGCCAGAAGAAGAGCTGGGAGATTTACACACACAATCACACACACAGATGGAGATCAGTCTGAAGTCATGGTGTTATTTACTGCTGGTCTTCCCCGAGCGCCGTGGGAACATTTAGCTGCAGAAATGATCCGGCTACATGTGTGCACTTCACAGTGCACGCTAACCATCTTTCATTTTAATTCACACGGCTGACCTTTTACTGCCCGTTATGAATATCAGATCAGTAAGGAGCCTGTAAACACACACACACACAACGATCTGTTTCTGAGGGAATCTCGTGAAGAAACATCCAGCTCATAATTCACCCAAAACCAAGGGAAAAAACATATAGAAATTGATTTTTTACATTGCAACATTATTCAAATGACACTTTAACATGTTTTTCATTGATACAGTATTACTGTCTCATTACTATAATACAACTTCAAAACCTTTTCAAAACCTTCAAAAACATTTTGTCCACATGAATTAAATTCAGTACAACTACTACCATCATGCATGCTTAAAACATTCTCTTAAAACTTAGTATTTTAAAAATAAAAATATATATTTTTTGCACATTACAATTATGCGAGCAAGATTTTTGCAATTGGCTTAATTGTTTATACTGAGTTTAATTGGGTTAAACGGCATTTTATTGTGCTTAATTGTCATGAAAATAAAGCCACAATGCTATATATATATATA
>NW_015656172.1:152463-161663 GCF_001515625.1 Sinocyclocheilus rhinocerous
ATGATATGCATTAATATATATAATATATAATTATACTTATAAAATTAATATATCTTGGCAAAGTGTAAAGATGATAATATTTACATAAAAACAATCCTAATAAAGACAGTATAAATTATAAGCAAAGTATAAATATAAAAAAATATAGATATTTATATAAATACATATTTTATTACATATTAAATAAATATTAAATTATAATCACACATTTAGGGCTGGGAAGATTTTTAAAAATGTTTTTGAAAGAAGTCTCTTCTGTTCACCAAGACTGCATTTATTTGATCAAAAATTTAGAAAAAAAACAACTTTAATATTCTGTAATGTTATTAAAATTCAAAATAACTGTTTTCTATTCGAATATATTGTAAAATGCTATTTATTTCTGTGATCAAAGCTGAATTTTCAGCATCATTACTCCAGTTTTCAGTGTCACATGATCCTTCAGAAATCATTATAATATGCTGATTTGCTGCTCAAGAGACATTTCTGATTATTATCAATGATGAAAACAGTTGTGCTGCTTCATATTTGTGTATAAACAGTGACATTTTTTTATTTTTCAGGCTTTTGGATGAATAGAAAGTTCAAAAGAACAGCATTTATTTGAAATAGAAGTCTTTAACATTATAAATGACTTTACTGTAACTTTCAATCAAGTTAATGTATCCTTGCTGAATAAAAGTATTAATTTCTTATTAGATTTGTATATTTTCTTAAGAAAATGCTTGGCAAAACTCTCCACCATGCTGCTAAAATGATACAGCCGGTTGGTGTGTTGTAGCTGTGGGTGATTACTATGCATTTTCACCCTGCCTCATACGTAAAGTTTCTTGTGTGAAAAAGCAAAAAAAAGAAGCATAATATAGATGAACCTTCCTAGTTAATGCTAAAACTAACGTCTCGTGTTCAGGTACAAGAAAACATCTCAAACGACTCCCATGAAGACAATCACCGTCCTGTCACATTAACCCGGCCGGCAATGCATTATGGGAAATGATGGTTTCAGAGTGACTTCGGCAGATCGTGTTTTTCCAGTAAACATCTCAAGAATGACTCGGCTGTCAATAGCAGGCGTCGTTTCGGCCGACAGACGGTAAACAATCCATTTCATCATTTAAAGCAGGCGCATGGCAGCCTGACAGCTCCTCGATGTCTAATCTCTGCTAATAGCCCTGCCGCAAAACATAGATGCATTAAGATGGCATTTCCTCGTGGCTTTGAAACTCCTCCCGCAGACCGCAGCCAGAGCCCGAGCTGTCGGCCCAAACGCACATGATGAAAAAGTTGAAACTGACTGATGTTGGAGCGCCGTGTAATTAGACACAGAAATCCTCGGCGTAATCGAATCAGGGTTTGTTCTGGGGGCTCCTCAAACCCAGTTAGCCAGCTTCATATAGCGGTCCGCCGGTGGAGGCTTCGCTTTTCTTTCAGAAAAGTGCCGGAACTCCGCTCCCTGCAGACTTGATAGGAATCTAATTAGGAGTAATCAATACCAGTCTAACTCTCAAAAAGAGTTCTGCTCGTCTCTTTCAGCCAGATCCAGTCAGCTTGATCTCTAGAGGAACGGCCTCAGAGGACCTGAAAGAACACCGCGAGTACGTTTGCCTCCATTACAGCCCGGGACTATCCAGGGGAAGATTAACCGGACGGACGGATCACACCAAAAACCACATTCAAACTGGATTCTGAGTCCACATTTCAACAGTTTCTGAAGGGAACGGTGGTATTTGCTCCGCCACTATGCTGTAGGCCGTTGCCAGGGTGTTGCTAAGGTGTTCTGAGTGATGTGTACTCTGATGCAAGCAAATAAACAAATACATAATTTAAAACTAACCAACAAATCAGTTTTATTTTCTACACTAAATATAATTCTAAAATAGATAATTTTCAAATATTTAAAAATATATATTAAAGACTGTGCTTAGATATTAAGAAACATCAAAGACTGCAATTAAAAGTCAGATATTGCAATATTTAAATTTAAATAAATACAAAAAGTCCTATAATTTTATATTAAAATGTATATGTGTATTAAATTGTAAATATCATTTTAAATTATAAAACATACACAAAATTGTGATCAGATTTTCCAAACACCAAAGCCTGCTAAACAAACAAACAAACAAACAAACAGGCGTTTCCTTTAAGTAAAATATATATTTTAAATATATAATTTTATTTCTATTTCTATTTCTATTTCTATTTCTGTTTACGTTAAATTGAGAACAGGTTTTCCAAGACACAAAAGCCTGCAAAATAAATACTTTTTTTTTTCTTTATGCAAAACATAATTGTAAAAATATATCATTTTAAAACATTAAAAAATATATTAGAAACTGTGTTCAGATTTCACAAAACGCCAGATATGGTAATCAAAAGTCAGAGATCTCAATATGAACTCAAACACTTCTCATCAAATGATCCGAGCTGTTCTCCACATTTCTTTTACAGCTCTAGACTCGTACTGCATGACAACTAGCGAGTCATTTGTGTGATTTATTCTCCTAAGGTCCTAATAAATCACAACTGAGAAGCGTCCTGAGCTACAAAAGAGCAACATCTGAGCAGTAATGCAGCTGCATTGAGAGAAATAAAGGAGCTGCTTTGCTGTGGCTGTACCGTGGTACTGTACATCGCTGATTCAGCAGCGGGAGCCGTGGTGCAGAGATAATCTGCCTCTCGCAGCCATATGCTGTGCATACATCAGTCCATCAGCGCAGATTAATTATGACCATCACAGGCAGAGCGCAGCGCTCATAAATCAGCACAGCCTACAGTAATCCACACCATCACATTCATGCAAAAACATACAAATGCACAGGAATACTTCATTCCAGCACATGCATGTTTCTCCTGTGCTTCTATGTGTATGTTTTATTCATGACTGCATTCAGAGGTGTCTGTAGTCATGGATTAATCCATATTTCACATCCTAATCAACAGAAAAAATAAAGAATCCTATTATATTTTGCATAAAGAAAATGGCCAATATATTTTAGAACTATTAAGATTGTTTGCATTATTACATTAATTTCATGACAATTAAAACCTATGCTCTTGATACTGTAGTAAATACACTGGCGTTCAAAAAGTTTGGGATCAGTAAGATTTTTAATGTTTTTTCATGGAGTCTCTTGTGCTCATCAAGGCTGTATTTATTTAATCAAAAATACAGAAAAAAATAATAATATTGTGAGATATTATTTCAATTTCTAATATTGGTTTTCTGCTTTAATATACTTTAAAATATAATTTATTGTTGTGATCAAAGCTGAATTTTCAGCATCATTACTCGATCCTTCAGAAATCATTCTAATATGCTGATTTATTATCAATGCTGGAAACAGTTGTGCTGCTTCGTGGTTTTTTTTTTTTTTGGAAACTGATACTTTTTTCTAATGAATAAAAAGTTAAAAAGAACAGCATTTGCTTAAAATGTATTTAAAATATTTTCTAACAATATGAGTCTTTACTATCACTTTTTATCAATTTAACACATCCTTGCTGAATAAAAGCATTCATTACTTTCAAAAAAAGAAAGAAAAACATTTACTAACCCTAAACTTTTGAACAGTAGTGTATATTGTAACACAAGATTTCTATTTTGAATAAATGCTGTTTTTTTATTTTATATTCATAAAAGAATCCTGAAAAAAGTATCACAGGTTCCAAAAAACATGAAGCATCACAACTGTTTCCAACACTGATAATAAATCAGCATATTAGAATGATTTCTGAAGGATCATGTGACACTGAAGACTGGAGTAATGATGCTGAAAATTCAGCTTTGATCACAGGAATAAATTATATTTTAAAGTATATTAAAGGGGTCCTATTATGCTTTTTCAAAATATAAAAAATCTTACTGATCCCAAACTTTTGAACGGTAGTGTACATGAAAATTAATCTGTAGATTCTGAATAATAATTAGAATAAATGACATACAGTACATCTAGAGATGTACAATAATGCAATTCTGATCATTTAAAACATTATGGCTGATAACTGGTAAATAGCCAGTATTAAAAATTGTAGTATTTTGTTTAAAATCTTACTATAAATTACAATCAGAACAAAAAAAAATCTACAAGTTAACTTTGTCAAAATAATGAACAAGAGTATGAAAAATCGATAAATATTCAAATATTTATTGAGATGTTACATCTGTATAGTACATCCCTAAGCATAAAAATACCAAGTACTGTACTATACAAATAAATAAATAAAATGTGTCTGTTCTTTATGCAACTAACTTAATTAACTAACAAAAAATTTAGATAAATACTACTACCACTACTGCTTAAAATAAGGCAATAAATAAATAAATAAATCTATGTTATGTAATATTTTCTTAAAAACATTAAAACAATTATAAAAAGTTAAATACTACAATTAATAATAATTTTCTTGGAAAATATAAAGAAGAAGAAGAAGAAGAAGAAGAAGAAGAAGAATTTTTTAGCATTTTCTTTATATAATGTTTTTTTTAAATATATAAATTTAAGGCGCACATTAATGCCATAGGACAGGTCAATCTACAGCACAGGTAACACACACACACACACACACACACACACACACACACACACGTGAGAGGTCAGCAGACACTGAACACATGTAGTTTCCAAATAAGTCTATGAGGATCAGCAAATCTGCTATGAGCCGCTGAGAGCGAACGAACAATGAAACTAAACTTCACTTATTAACATCAGGATGAAATTCCAGGTCAGATCGTCTCCACTAACCTGCATTAAGCTAAAAGATAAAACAGATAAAAGTCTGTTGTTAACATGGCTAAATACAAAATCAATTATTTAAATAATTATACTAATGTAAAGCTTATAGTACATAAACATAATATAATATTGTACTAAAAGCAGACTACGAATGTCACTTTTTTTCTACTCGGGTGGCTGTTCACTTGATGACTTGTTTGTTTTTTTTTAAACTGGTACAAAATCCAATAACGACTGGTTTCCTGATGGTTTAATTGGTCCACAGGGCATTTGATTCTCTGTATGTTTTAATAAAGTGGCCCAGAGGATCTGCTGCTATGAGATGCATTGGGTTTATGACAAAATAACACACTGACACAATTGAGGACATATTCACTTATTAGCAGCTCAACATCACATTCATTCAGAAGAGACTCAATATTAGTGAAACACGCTTATGTTAACACAACAACACTTGACCTCTGACCTCCCCGTCTGACTCCAGCTCGTTCAGGGATTAATTACCAGAAAGTTAAACGTCCCAAACCTTAACGAGGATGAGAATCGCTCCCTCCTGGATTCCTCTGGAAGGATTTTTGGAAGGAAGTGGGAAACAATTTGTGATGCAAGACTGGAGTTACGCTGTCATCAGCTAGTTAACACTGACCTGAGGACTGGAGTCTTGTCCTGACTGTCCCAGAACAGACGGCTCAAAATAAACAACCAAAGGAGTCACAAGTCATCATCCAGAGTCTAGATTCTAGAAATGTTTAATGAGAAATGTTTGAGTTCATACTAAAACTATTAAAAAGACAGTTTTTATACTTTGTTTTAGACAGACAGACAGACAGATAGACATATAGATAGATAGATAGCCTTATTTCGTTAAGCAAAATAGAATTTTACATTTACATTACATTATAATGAGGACAATAGAAGCAATCAAAACTTACAAAAGAGCAACAATATCTAAGTGCAAATGACAAGTCTCGGTTAACCTAACGCAGTACATGTAGCAAGGTATTTTATATATATATATATATATATACACATACAAAGAAAAACAAGTAGATAGAAGAGAAAAAAATAAAAAACTAGTGTTTTTTTTTAAATAGATAAATTAGAATTAAAATAGAATAGAATAGAAAGTGCTAGAGTTAGAGAGTCAAATAAAGATGGAAGAGATGTGTTTTTAGCCGATTCTTGAAGATGGACTGAGTTGAGCAGGTCATTCCACCAGGAGGGAACAGTTAATGAAAAAGTCAGTGAAAGTGATTTTGTGCCTCTTTAAGATGGCACAATAAAGCGACTTTCACTTGCAGAACGCAAGCTTCTAGAGGGCACATAACTCTGAAGTAATGAATTTTTGGTAAATGGGTGCAGAGCCAGTGGTGGTTTTGTAGGCAAACATTAATGCCTTGAATTTTATGCGAGCAGCTACTGGTAGCCAGTGCAAATTGATGAACAGAGGTGTGAGAGACAGAGAGCAGCTGATGGTTACTGACAGACTGTGAAATCAAATCCGTGTCGCTCCTTTAACACTGATACACGCCGCATGCTAACATCCACGCTAACAGACAGACTGAGGTGTTTTGTGTTCGGGTCAGTGTTTCACACAGATCTTTGAGTTTTCTCTGTGATCAGACATAATTCACTCTAAAACAACCTCTATACAAACAGACAGAGTCACAACTATCAGCAAATAAACATATGACAATCCTATTTAAATATATTTATGACTCTTCAATTAGCGATGTTGCTGCTGGTTTCCCACACCAATATGTAAATCATTGACTGGCATAATTATTTCTCCAGAGCTGAAATTATATTGATTAGAAAACATATTAATATTAATTTATTAACATTTTTAAATATTCTAGTATATTATGAGTATTAATAATTAAAAACCATATCCAAGTATTAAAATTCCTTTAGTAATACTAACTTAACCATAGACCATATTTTAATATGATTTATTTTAAATATTAATGTATTAATAGTATCATTTATTAATATAATTGAGCAAATATTAGCTTAACCATAAACCATATAAATTAATTAATATTTAGCAATTTAATTATAAACCATAGTAGTTTATTAATAATCATTATTTGGCATAAAAAATTAAATAAAACAACCAATGACAAGAATACAACAAAAATATAGATGAAGTAAATAATACTTAAAAGTGTAAAAAAAAAAAAAAGTTCCAGGTATATATTTGAAAACAAAAAAAAAGCAGATGAAAAATTAGTATTTATTAGTTTATCAATATTAATTATTTGACATTAATTTAACAAATTCTAATTATAAATCTTGTTGATGTATTATTATTATTTTTTTATAATATTAACTTAACCATACAATATAATAATTTATTAATATTAGTTTTTAAATAAAATTGTGGTTAGTTCATAATTTAATTATATATTAATTCAAATTAATGTAACATTACGCCATAATGTATTATTATTATTATTATTATTATTATTATTGGACATATTTAATATACATTAATTTTATTTTAAATCATATTTATGTATAAAATAATTTAGTAATATTAACTTAAAATGAACCATATTAATTTTAATTATAATCCACATTAGTTTATTAACATTAATTTATCAATATCAGCTTATTTTAAATATTTTATTATTATTACCCATATACCATATTTGTTTATTAATTTGAACATATTAATATTAATTTAACAATACACCATATTATTTTATTTCTAAACCATATTTGCATTTACATTTACATTTGATTATTGTACTTTTACTTGATTATTGTAACTATTTATTTGGGGATCAGTCAATCTTTCTTAAACCGCCTTCAGATGGTTCGAAATGCGGCTGCCAGAGTCCTGACGGGAGCATATTACCCCTGTCCTTTAGGCTTTACATTGGTTACCTGTGCGCTACAGGATTTATTTAAAAGTGCTCTTATTGGTTTTTAAGTCTTTAAATGGTTTAGCCCCCTCATACCTCTCTGATCTGTTGATAGACCACCAGCCTGCAGGAGCTCTTAGGTCTGCCAATTTAAGGCTCTTAGTGGTTCCTAGAAACAGACTCAAGTCCAGGGGTGATCGAGCATTCGTCGTAGTCTACCTACGGAAATCAGAAACGCTCCTACACTATCCATTTTTAAATCTAGGTTAAAATCATTTTTATTTGATCTGGCTTATTATTCATGATTTGTATTTGTTTTGCCTTATGTCTTATAGTTTTATTTGTAACCTTGTCTCAATTCTGTTAAAGGGGTCATATGATGTTTTTTTAAAGATCATTAGTTTGTGTATTTGGTGTAACAGAATATGTTGACATTCTTTTAATGTTCAAAAAACATTATTTTTCAAATACTGTACATTATTGTAGGTCCTCTATGCCCCGCCTCTCTCAAACGCTTAATTTTCTACAAAGTCCCTCCTTCCGACAAGCGCAGTCTGCTCTGATTGGCCAGCTGACCCAGTGCATTGTGATTGGCCGAACACCGCAAGCACTCGTCGGAAATGTAACGCCTTTATCAACAAATGAATTGAAATTTGCATTTAATCATTTAATCTCGACCAATGAGAGAGCAACAGTATACAAGTGCTGTGACAAGTCTCAGTTAGTCTAGCACAGTACACAAAGCAAGTTTTTTTTATAAAATTAGACCAAAACGAATAGAATAGAATAGAATAGAATAGAATAGGTAAGTGCTAGTATTAATTGTTCAGGTGCTGGCGAAATAGATGTGTCTTTAGATGTTTTTGAAAATGGCTAAAGACTCAGCTGCTCGAATTCAGATAGGCAGGTCGTTCCACTAGCTGGGAACAGTCCAAATTTGCTTATTAATATTGAAATATTAATATTAATTTAAATACAAACATAATTTTTAATATGATTCATTTCAGACTAATTGACACTCAAACAGTCGCTATACAAACAGAGTCACAACTATCAGCAAATGAACACATACATTTACATATAAATGACTGTTCAATACTCAAGTCATACGCAGACACTCAAATCGCTGCCGTCTGAGCAGAAATCTGATTCATTTACGTCATCAGATCCCACCATTTCTATGGATTTCAGACGACGCAAGAGCTTTGACCTTTAACCTCTGCGTCAGATTGAGAGGCTCAAAGACCAGCAGACTGTGTCTAGTAACCAGTTTTATTGACAGAGAAACTAACTCGTTTTCTATTCATTATAGTAATGGCCTGTGGATTCCCTCATTAAACACTTCCTTTTGTGAAATAGATGAAGACAGATGAAGCCGAGCGCTGACAGTTTGAGCCGGAAATTCATGCGTAACAGGAGTCATGTAATCATTATTACTTTGAAAGTAACAAGTAAAGTAGGGCTGGACAATAATTCAATATCAATATGTATCGCGATATAATTTTTTTCAATAACGGTGATATGATTTTTAAACACATTTCCGATATTTCGATATACATTACCAGTGTTTCCCATACATTGATTTATTTGTTCC
>NW_015656172.1:161674-162271 GCF_001515625.1 Sinocyclocheilus rhinocerous
GGGAAAGAAATTATAGAAATTATACTTTTATTTAGCAAGGATGCTTAAAATTGATCAAAAGTGATGATAAAGGCATTTATAATGTTACAAAAGATTTCTATTTCAGATAAATAGTGTTCATATCGATATCGGAATTATATCGTATCGACCGAAATTAAGAAATATATCGTGATATCAATTTTGGCCATATCGTCCAGCCCTAAAGTAAAGTCACACTTCACTTTAGTCACGTTCACACTGCAGATGAATACAGTGTCACTCCTGTTCTGAGTGTAACATCTCAATCTGTACATACAGAGTTTAGTTATTTATGAGAATGACAGAACTGATGTGTGAACTAAACCAAAGGAAAATTAAATAAAAAATGTTGGTATGTGCTTTTTTCATGATTTATACTTAATGTGTTTCAGATATATATATATATATATATATATATATACACAGTGTATCTACACAGTGTGTATATATGCATATAACACAAAATAATATAAAACAACCAATGACAAAATACGACAATAAAGATAAAGCAAAAAATAAAGTGTTTCAGGTATATTCAAAACAAATCAAATCAAAAAACGATTTCTGAAGGATCATCTG
>NW_015656172.1:162737-165418 GCF_001515625.1 Sinocyclocheilus rhinocerous
TACTGGATATGGATATATATATATATATATATATATATATATATATATATATACATACATACAGTCAATATAACAAAAAAAATAAAACAATAAAACAACCAATGACAAGAATACAACAAAAATATAGATTAAGTAAATAATACTTAAAAATATTTCAGAATAATAAAATTAAATAAAAGTTCATAAGTTTAAATAAAAAAGTTCCAGGTATACATTTGAAAAAAAAAAATGCAGGTGAAAAATAAAGACGATATTTTAAACTGTATTAGCATTTCACAGTATTGCTGTTTTTACTGTATTTTGGTCAAATAAACAGCATTGGTGAGAAGAGACTTCCTTCAAAAACCTGACTGTGAACCTTTCAAAATTAATGTACTGTAACACCAAATATCATAATCACCAAATTTATTTACCAAAAAAAAGTAACATTTGCACTATGACGAACGCCTATACTGACGACCCTAGAAATCTCTTAAAAAGTGACAAGTATAAAAGCAATTAGTTGAAAAGTCTCTGGTACAGCATCAAATCAGAACACAAGACAAATGGCGTGATCTAGAGAAGCGAGATCTCCGGAGAACGACCCGACCGTCTCTTATCGCTCCGCATTGGCTTTAATCGCGCGAGCGGCTCTTCAAGAAGCAATCAAACTGAAGTTCATGCTCATTGTTGATCTGAAGCTGATGAGTGATTTTCTGGAGCTGTATTTGTGAGCGCGGCGTCATAAATCACGGCTGATTCATGCTGGAGGTATGCAGACAGCTAACAGTAAATCAAAAGCCATCTGCCCATGGGACGGCCATCGCAGCCGCGGCACCCAGTCATCTGTCATGTCAGCGCTGCCGCCGATTTACATTTATTTACATTTAGCGCACAGCGCCTCATTACGCACAGGAAGTGAAGAGGGAAACGGCGTGAGCGGAGAACACAAATACTCATTTATAAACAACTAACTTTTGAAGGAGAAATCAGGACGGGAACGACACAAACTTCAGCTTTACATCTGAAGAAGAAAGAGGACAGATAAACCTGAAGGGCTTTCTTTCATGTTTACTGATAGCTATTTTATCTTCAAGTGAATATTGACCGATTTTTCATATAAATTATACATACTTACACATCTGATTTATAGGACAGTGTTATTTTAGTATTGCTTTACTACTATAGTTTATACTACTGTAGTTATAGTTTTGCTAATATTTTAATTACATTTTTGTTATATTTTCTTAATTTTAGTTACAGTTTTAGTAATTCAGTTGTGCGTTTTGTCATTTTTATTGGTGTTTTTAAATGACTATATAGTTTGTATTAAGTTTCAGTTTTTAGTTTTAGTGTATTTACTTAGTTATTTTAGTTCTGTAACTTAATCTACATGAAAATGAGAAACAGCTGAAATAAGTTTTTTATTATTAATATGTAGTTTGTATTAAGTTTCCATTTTTAGTTTTAGTGGACTAGTTATTTTTTTGTGGATTAGTTGTATTCATTTTTGTTTTGTTTAAATAAATTAATGAATGGTTTTAGTTTTGGTTAATAATAAGCCATTTAACAATATATCTAAGTTTAAATTTGAATACGTTTTCAAAGTTTTAGGTTTTAGTTTATTTATTTTTAGTTATTTTAATACTTTGGCTTAAATTATAGAAAATGAGAAATGTTGTCTGAAAGAAATAAACAAAAATAAATAAATACATTTTAAATAAGATAAATTAAAAAATTAAATAAAAAATAAATATATAAAAAAATAATTAAAAATAAAATACAAAATATAAAATAAAATAAAAATAAAAAGTTGAAAGGTAGTATAGTAAACAAAATAAACATTTAAAATACCTAAAATAATTGGTCATGTCATGCATTCAGGATGTTGTATCTCGTCAAACATGTTTTTCCTCAGATCTGCTGATACAGGCCATCGTGATGGTCACAGACATACACTTTGGCTCTTTACACATTCAAAGAGAAAGTCGCTCGGCCACCAGTTATTACCTAGAAGGGATCTGAAACTTTAAAGACACTGACAAACTCACTCAATAGACGCTTTTTCATGCATCTCGCTGTAGTCAGCCGATACTGAGATCTTTACAGCCCTGAACAGTCAAACAACAGCTGCTCGATACTGCTTTGCATACATTAACACACCATTAAACAGTGCTGAAGGGATTTTCCTCGCTGTGGTTTGAAATGAAACACGTTTGATGTGACGTACTGTATTGTACTCTACTCTACTCCGTACTCTATCAACTCAAAAGATCCTCTCTGGTTCAGCGACACTAAACCATCTTGATGTTTTGACACTGACATCAGACGATCACAACAGAAGTCATCTAGACAAACGTTTTAAAGGAACAGTAACACGAAAGCATTAAAGGTACGGTAACATATAGAAGTCTTAAAGATACAGTGTCAAAAACGGTTTGACTGTTTAAAAGGTGAAAACTATTCAGTGGCTTTGAAGTATTTCTGAACTAAATAATATATACAAATGACTTATTATTTTTCAGGTATATTCGAAATGACATAAAATAACCAAAGACAAAAATAGAACAAAATAAATGAGATGCAAACAATATTTGAAGTGTTTCAGATATATGTATATTGAAAGCAAAACAAAACAATTATAAATAAATAAATAAATAAATCTAATAGGATCTAAAAAAAAAAAAATATATATATATATA
>NW_015656172.1:165428-219887 GCF_001515625.1 Sinocyclocheilus rhinocerous
GCTTTCACATTGAGCAGCATTAACTACACAGAGCCGTTGTTCACTGACGAGCTGCGCAAAACCACGTTCATATTCGCGCGATTTTTTGCGCAGCTCGTCAGTGAACAACGGCTCTGTGTAGTTAATGCTGCTCAATGTGAAAGCACGCACGTGATGGAGATTTACCGCTGATTACAGAACCGGCTTTCTGACAAGATGCGCATTAAATATCGCATGCGATTTATCGTGCAGCCCTAAGTTAAAGGTACATTAAAGTAAAAAAAAATCTTAAAGGTACAGTATAAAACAATCTCTTTAATGGATGGACAATGTTCAAGAAAAGCTAAATGACACGTTTCACACGTAATAAATCAGCTTGATAAAAACAGAACAACACATGAAACGGACACAAGGGTGAATCGATCACACACACGTTCTGGAATGAGCTGACATGCCATCGCTCCGATCCGTGCTGCAGTCATGTTTGACGTTTGCAGCAGATGCTGTTCAATCACTGTCTGATTCATTTAGAGAAAACACTAGAAAACAGCTGAGCTTTAACATGCTCGCTCTCTCGCTCTCTCTCTCTCTCTCTCTCTCTCTCTCTCACACACACACACACACACAATTAGTTTGCAAGTTATACAGGTCTGAAAGTTTGTCATAGCAAAACGTCTGTAGTCAACAACAATACAAGTGAGATTTCATGATTCTCACAGCAAAATCGAATCAGTTCTAAACAAACTCCATTATTTGAAAAATGTTAAATATAAAAAAAATAATGCATAATAAAATCAAAAATATACTATGAATTATAAATCAAAAAGTATCTTTGAAGTATTTCAGAATTAAACACTGTTTATTTACATTTTTAATAATTCATTGCTATATATATATATATATATATAATCAAGATAACAAAACCAAAAGACCAAAACAAAGATACGGATGAAGTCAACAATAAGAATAGAATAGAATAGAATAGAATAGAATAGAATAGAAATGTTTCAGATATACATTCGAAATATAAAACCAAACAAACAACCAAAGCAAAAAAAAAACTGAACAAAAATAAAAATGAAGTAAACAATACTTGAAGTGTTTCAGGTATATACAGTATATATATATATATATATTAACTTAAAGACATGTGAATTACTTTCATGTTTTGGAAAAAAAATGAAGATGGACTTGATAAAGATGCCCTGAATGTTGACACTGTATAACATTAACACTGGTATTTAATCCAGTATCAACTTAGCACCAAAGTACAGAAACTTCTGACATCTTTACACATTTGTGCATTTGCTGTTTTATTTCCAAAACACATGAAAGCGATGGTCACGTAATCTCCTGACAGTTCCTCTCTGAAGAGCCCAAACACATATCTTCATGCGGTAAACCTCCACCTCAGGAACAGCTGACTGCACTGTTTCTGCGTGAGGTGGAAAGTAGCCGATGTCAGAGTGATGAATGTGCGATCAGAAGAGGAGCACCAAAACACAAACACACACAACACAAGCTCTGAAACTCTGACGCCACTGTAAACGTGAGTTTGCTTTCCATCAGTGCTGCAGAGGTCACCAGTAACTAGTGTTTGCCATCCGTGAGCCTCGTCTGTCCTATTTCCCTGCTCTCAGCGGAGCCGGGTTTATTTATATGAGCTGACACAGGAAATCACCTGTTGATCGCTGACAAACCACGTCCCTCAGGAAGAGCTGCATTAAAAATAAAAATAAAACAAACTCCTTCTGTTAGCTCACTCACCGGGGAGAGGCTTTTTCAGTCGCTCGCGCACGTGACGTCACTCCAGAGACAGAAAATGAGCGATGATTTCAAATCAAACAGCGTGTGTAAAGTAGCAAGCGGTTTCCCTGAAGGAAGAAAAATCCATGTGTGGACAGGAATATGTATGATTT
The DNA here is from genome assembly GCF_001515625.1 of Sinocyclocheilus rhinocerous. Lineage (NCBI taxonomy): Eukaryota > Metazoa > Chordata > Actinopteri > Cypriniformes > Cyprinidae > Sinocyclocheilus > Sinocyclocheilus rhinocerous. The sequence continues at coordinate 167,327 of NW_015656172.1, forward strand.
TTTAAAGAAATTAATACTTTTATTCAGCAAGGATTCTTTAAATTGATCAAAAGTGACAGTAAAGTAATTGACAATGTTACAAAAGATTTCCATTTATAAGTTTGAACAGTAGTGTATGTTAAGATCAATAACTAACGTCATTTACCACACACCCATGAAAAACGTCACAAAATGTTCTCTAGTTTCTTCATTAACTGGACTACCTTTCTCAGTACTGTGAACGTTGTGACAAAAGTTAAAAATAAATAATTAAGTACTTCGGTTTGGCGTTGTTTTCATATACATATATAGTATAAATGTATCAGTTTATAACAGTCTTTCACCCGTACTTTACCGTCTACACTCGACCGTCCTATTAAAAAAATAAAAAAATAAAAAGCTAATTAAATAGCACAAATAAAAAAAAGTTTTAGAAATGAAATAATGTTTAAAAATAAAAAATAAAAAATAAAAAAATATATATATATATATTAAAAAGTCAATTTATAACTATACTAAAGTTTGACTTATGATCCTCATTGATTTTATACTCAATTACTCCCTCTGTAGTGAATGGGTGCCGTCAGAATGAGAGTCCAAACAGCTGATAAAAGCATTACAATAATCCACACCACTCCAGTCCATCAGTTAACATCTGGTATGAGTCCTCTATCAATAACATTGCTTTCTCCAGTGGAAAAGTCGTCTGGTCTGGAGAGAAACCTGCACAGATCAAGCACCACAACATTTCTAAACAAATATGAGGGTAGATTTTGATGTGAGAGACAACAGGATATGGACTTTTTCATTGGAGGAAGTGTTATTATGGATTATGGACCTGTATTTTTAGCCAGAAGTGATGGTTTGAAGTAAAAAAAAAAAAAAAACGCTTTAATGATGGACTTGTTTCTTACAAACACACAGCTTTTCTCTTCACAAGACATTAACTGATGGACTGGAGTGGTGTGGATTACTTGTGGATTATTGTGATGTTTTTATCAGCTGTTTGGACTCTCATTCTGACGGCACCCATTCACTGCAGAGGATCCATTGCTGAGCAAGTGATGAAATGCTAAATTTCTCCAAATCGGATGAAGAAAAACTAATTTACATCTCGGATGGCCTGAGAGTTAATTTTCAGCTAATTTTCTTTGGGTGAACTATTCCTTTGAATGCAAATAATTATTTTTGTTAGTATTATATTGTAGCCAAATATTCAAAACTGTAGTTTAATTACTAGTAGCTTTGATCTTCATAATGTGCATTAATGTAGGTTCCCCAACACTGATGTTATAATCAAATAAATAATATTCAGGCTTAGTAAAATTTTCATACAAAAACCAAGAATAAATGAACGCTTTGACCTCAGCCGCCTTAAAATGACCCGTCGGATCTCAGAGATCTTCTCTCTCCCACAGGAGGAAACTGTGGGATTTCTGTAATGAGATGGGAACAATCTGTCGACGCTCCGGCCTGTTTGGACTCTCATTCTGACGGCACCCATTCACTGCAGAGGATCCATTGCTGAGCAAGTGATGAAATGCTAAATTTCTCCAAATCGGATGAAGAAAAACTCATTTACATCTTGGATGGCCTGAGAGTTAATTTTCAGCTAATTTTCTTTGGGTGAACTATTCCTTTGAATGCAAATAATTAGTTTTGTTAGTATTATATTGTAGCCAAATATTCAAAACTGTAGTTTAATTACTAGTAGCTTTGATCTTCATAATGTGCATTAATGTAGGTTCCCCAACACTGATGTTACAAATAATATTCAGGCTTAGTAAAATTTTCATACAAAAACCAAGAATAAATGAACGCTTTGACCTCAGCCGCCTTAAAATGACCCGTCGGATCTCAGAGATCTTCTCTCTCCCACAGGAGGAAACTGTGGGATTTCTGTAATGAGATGGGAACAATCTGTCGACGCTCCGGCTGCCATGTTGTGTTTAATGGTATCACAGATTGTGCAAGCCAAGCGATACTCTACAACAATGATGCTGACGCAGACAGACAGATGCCAAACGCTGATGGTTACGAGGCTCTCGCTCGACACGTGCAGATAAAACACAGCCACTGTGGCCCGTGACAGCGAGCCGCCGTTAATCAGATCCACCGACCACCTTTGATGAATAATCTGAGCACGCTAAAGCTGATGAATGACTGAAAAAAAGAAAGATGGAGATAAAGAAGAAGCGATGGCAGACGGATCAACGATCAGACACAGATATCATACTAGCATAAGTCTAGCTCACATTACACATAAATCTAGTCAAGAAACGCCCATTTCCATTAGAACAGATCATCTGACTGACATGAGAAATCACCAACTGCTGCTCACTTTATCCATCTAATTTGTAGGAGCGAGTAAATCTGGAGTCAAATAAAATTTATCAATCAAGACCATGAACTAGAGATCTACCAATTATTTTATTATTATATTATTATTATATTATTTAGTAACCGATACAATACCGATTATTTGCATGTTTGTGTGCTCCACAAGTGAAATACGGCACATAACCGATATTTATTTATTGTTTTATGTATGTTTTTGACACACTGTTTTGACACTTGTAAACTTGTTTTATTTCCAACAACATGCACTCATTCAAGGCTTGTTTAAATTGATATAGTTACATCTTTGGGATATGACTTGACAGATTACGTGACTGTTTCGATTTCGGAGCACCAAACTTAAACTACATATCAAGCATTTATTACCTCATTTGTGCATTAATGGCGGTTATGCTAAATAAAGTTATGGCGGTCTTGCGTGCAATTCTAAAAATGCCCAAAAGATGGTGTGGATCCGATATTACAAAACCGATATTTGATTATGGAAAAATGCTTAAATATTGGGAAAAACTGTAAAACCGATTATCGGTTGATCTCTATCAAACCAAGGATTTTTCATAACTTTCAAACAAGGCTTTGTACAGTCAACATTAAAATTTTGCCTTTGCTTTTTAGTTAAAAATGACAGATTATTGGGTACCGATCATTATCGGCCGATAATTACTCCGTTCGATCTCATAAACCAATCTCATGCTGACGATGCAAAAAGATGTGCACCAGCCATGAGGAGATATGTCTAACTGAGCTGCAATTTACACTTTTAGAGAAAGCCACTTTCAATTCATATGTGTATAAGATATGATGCACAATGAGCGATATGAGCATTATGATGCTAATGGATACTACAAATACAATAGTTCATTGTTAGTTCATACTGTTTGAATTACTGAGAAGAAATACAGCTTTTTCGTTTTGAAAATATTAATAAACATGGAACTGTATTGTAAAGTGTTTCCCATTTGACTGTAGGCTATTATATGAGTTCATGTTGTTACAAACAGAACCTAAAGGCACAAAGTATGAACATTTAAGGTCAAACATACTATATTTATAAATAAACATTTTAGACAAAGCCTTGAACAAATGAAACATGTTTTACTCATGAAAACACAAGACATTTGAAAACAGAACAAGCTTGATGGAGAATACACTGTAAAAAAAAAATCCGTAAAATTTACGGTAAAAAACCGGCAGCTGTGGTTGCAGGAATTTTACCATAAAAAATACGGTAGCAACGTTTTAGGTTTTACGGTTTTAACTTAAATTTTTTACGGCTATTCACTGTAAATTATACAGTTTTTTTCACTTCCAAAAACGGTATACTACCGTAAAATTAATGTCCAATACATGTAATGTCCAATACAGTTTTTCACCGTATATAGAAGGGGAATTTACCGTTAACCATTTAACAGGTTTTTTCTGTAGCATTTTTACAGTCTTTTACCGTTAAATTCACGGTCATTTTTTACAGTGTACGGTCAGTTGTCTGTAATATAGTGAACTAATTTACTTTTTTTTTGGCTAAAAACGCATATGTGCACATCTCTTATTATTCAAGATGGAATCTTTCATTATTCAAGCTGGAAATTTGTGTCATTGTATAGAACATTTTTATGTGGTCAGCGCTCAATTTATATAAAACGCACATAAGAGTCAAGAGGTTTTGTGTTTTAAGTTGATCTTTTGTTGTATAAAGTTGTTGTATTTGCATGTTTTTAAATTATTGTGGCTTTATTTCATTATTTAAATGTCTTATTGGTTTTTATATAGAGAAATGTTTTAACTTTTCACTTATTTAAGATATTCACTTATTCAAGCCTTTGCATTAAATGTTTATTTTGAAATGTTGCATAATCTATATAATTTCATATAAAGTAACTATATCTAACTACTGATACAACCTCCCAAACCTTATTGCTTAAAATACTGACCAGGACTCCACAAACACCTGCAAGCACTCTGAGAAAAACAAGCTGTCCTGTTTGAGGGAGTAATGGAGCTTGAGAGAGAATCAGAGAGTGACGGAGAACGATCACATACAGGAATCCATTACGAAGAAACGCGCACGATTCAAGATGCAAAAGCAGCACATATTAAAGCAGGTCAGAGCTTATTACATGTTTCACACAGAAACCAATTTACTTTCCATTGATCGCTTTTCAGGCAATTAGATTTCCATCGACACCAGAGCGAGAGAGCTTGGGTCAGCGGCGCTGTCGACGCTTCAGACATGCGAGTGTTTCGCCCGGCGCTCACTCCTTCCGGATAACAAATAACTCTCCGCCGCGCATGAAAAACTCCCCCGGCCTCAGCTTATGTATCCGTCTTTATTTCCGATATTAGCTCTTTCTTTCTGCAAACTTGGCTGATTTTCTAAATTGCGTGTTATCGACTGATCCAGGCAGGGCCTGCGAGGCGGCGCGTGGAGCCGCGCCAGCGTTTGTAACCATTAGTCTGTTCAAAGGCCCGGGCATAGATCCACCACGGCCCTTACCGCTGCAAATGGAAACCCCGATACCCCAGAACCACACCGGCTCAGAGATCTGACCCATGCCAGTCTCTCAAGGTCAGACGGGCTGAACGGGACACATGCGAGCGTTCAACCACAGACCAAACTACCCGAGCCCCTCCTGAGGATTGACGCTGCGGTGATATCGGGGTATCCGTTTCCCCACGGGTTCCTGGGAAAAGCCGATCCCAGAAACTCACGTTTCACATTCGGAGCGCCAGAGCTAATCCAGTAAAGTTACCCAGAGGAGGGTTTTCTCGCTCTTCCAGACCTCATGAGACTCAATGCAGGACTCATTTACGTATCAATTTATCTCAGATGTTACTTCTAGAGACACAGGCCGAAAAATGAGTCAGTAGGTGTCATACATTAAAATTAATGTGAATAGCTGCTCGGATCATTTGATCTTGGGAGAATTTGAGCTAGTATTATATTCTGAGCTCATTAGTATTCGTACATATTATTTACATATGGTTTGTACATTTGCATGCAAGCCAAATCGCATAATATTAATATACTAACAAATGTAATATGCACACCTTTAGAAACACAAAAATCAATAAAAATAGAAATATATTTATAAAGTTCAATCTTTTGAGCCCCATCACTATAAGATATAAAACATAAATCATAAAATGCAAATAAATGTACAGTTACAATAATTTGGCCTACAATACTCTATTAAATATGTATTTTACAGAAAAGTTATTTAATTTTAAATGTTAAATGTCCAATTAAAAATAAATAAATAGATATATTTCATATTTTTATATGCCACCGTAAATCACAAAACAATTAAAACTTTACATTATAATATCAAATTAGGTTAATTTGTGTAAAATAACGAAAATCCTGAAATACAGGGGACTTTAGCAAATCTCTCAATTTGCTATCATCATTTCTGTCGAGAAGAACCTAGAAAATGAGAAATTAAAGATTTCATGTGCAATTCTTCTTTGTTATGAGCGAAGCTTGTACACGGATGTTTACAGGTGCAGGACTTTCAACTTTAACCGTGGTGGATTTTGACAAATGCCTCTCAACCCCTCGCGCTCTTCAGACAAATGTAACGCTTAAACTCAAACGCTTAATTTCCGCCTCTGTTGACTGCGAGCAGCGGCCATTAATCAGCGTGGCGTTCGGAGCGCGGCACTTGAGCGTGTGCTAACAGCCAGATGCTGGCGGCTGTCGGCTCAATCCATCAGCCGTGATTGGAGAACGAAAAGGTTCAGGAGTTTCGAGTCGCGCCCACGTCGAGAGAGTAATTGCCCGCTGCGGTGTGCGTTGAGGTGTTTTACCGAGACACCAACCCTCTGCTTTGCATTCTGGGTATTATTCAAAAACGTCTTGCCTTCAGATGACCGATTACGGAGGCCAAGCTCCGCCCCCTTCTACAAAGGCCGGGGTTTAGAGTAAGGTAATGCATGCAGTTTAATAATAGTAGAGACAAAACACTAATCGCATGCAAAAAGAGACTTGTTTTTAATAATACCCAGAATTCAGAAAGTTGCCATTTTATAACAAACAGTGGAAGCACCCATTGGTTGAGATTCAAGTGGCTTTTATGACATCATCTGAAGAGGAAAGTCGTTTCAGTGGTGACGAAGTGTCAATTTTGACTGCAAGTATCAAACTAGCAAACGATATTTAGTCACTTCCACAAACCAGAAGCATTCTGGGTATTATTCAAAAACAGTTCGACTTCAGATGAAAAACATTCGGAGGTCAAACTCCGCCCCCTTCTACAAAGGCGGAGCTTAGAGTGAGGTAACGAATGTGGTTCTGAGCGAGGTTTAATGATAGCAGAGACAAAACACTAATCACATACAAATTAACACCTAGAATCCAGAAAAAAATTGCCATTTTATACAAGATGAACAGTGGAAGCACTCATTGGCTGAGACATCATGACATCATCCAAAAAAAAAGGAAAGTCGTTTGCTAGTTTGATACCTGCAATTCCTGTGAAATCAATATTGACTATTCTTCACTTCTGAAGCGAATTTACTCCTGAGGTGATGTCATCAAGGCAACTTGAATCTCAACCAATGGGTGCTTTTGCTGTTTCACTGGTATACAATTACAACTTTTCCGTATCCAATCAGTTCCTGATGCATAAAAATTAATCCTGACTGTGAAATATACAGTACAGAAGTTGAACAGGTTCTAAATGATGTTTCTTGTTGATTCAACTCCATGTTTTTCAGGGAAACTATCGATAAATTCATTAAAGTCAGTCAATTAGGATAAAAGATTCTGCTAAATGATTGCTCGCTTCCTTAAAAGAGCTGTGTTAGCAATTAAGAAGCTCAATTTGCACGGCTCTATAATTGTCCAATCATATTGCGTCCTCTACTGAAATGGATTCTGATTGGCTCATACTGTTTTGATTTCATTAGCAGCAGCAATGAAAAAGCCAAATTTGTGCTTCCAACGCAATTGAGATAAAAATGCTGAACTTTAAAAGTAAACACCATTGAAAAAAAAAAAAAACAGGCTAATGTGAACGATATGTGAAATGAATGTGAAAATAATGATTATGTGAGTTCTGGAGAACATGAAACATCTGTCTGCAGCATTTACACCAGTTTCACTGGTTTGAAGCTAGCTATTGATGTGGACTCAAAGAGATATTAGTTTTCCGTACAAAATATTTATTTTCCAGCATTTACTATTAATTTACTATTCAGCAAGGACGTGTTAAATTTCTCAAAAGCGACAAAGTCATTAATAATGTTACAAAATATTTATATTTAAAATAAATGCTGTTCTTTTGAACGTTCTATTTATCAAAGAATCCTGAAAAAAAGTACTATGGTTTCCACAAAAATATGAAGCAGCACAACTGTTTTCAACATTGATGATAATCAGAAATGTTTCTTGAGCAGCAAATCAGCATATTAGAATGATTCCTGAAGAATCATGTGACACTGAAGACTGGAGTAATGATGCTGAAAATTCAGATTTGATCACAGAAATAAATTATATTTGAACATATATTCAAATAGAAAATAGTTATTTGAAATTGTAATAATATTTCACAATATTACTGTATTTTACTGTATTTTTCATCTAGTAAATGCAGCCTTGATGAGCAGAAGAGACTTTGGTTAGCTTTGCACTTACATTTTCTTTATTCTATAGAATAGAATAGAATAGAATAGAGAGCTGAGCTGTTTGCATTGGTGTGTGTGGACACGTCAAGCGTCGGCTGCTTGTTACCGGTCACCTCTGTCTGTGGCGGGTCACGAGGTCGGCGTGTAGCGGGTCACAGTGAACATGATCCGGCGCACAGCGTGACCAGAGAGCACTGATGAATACTGCTGCCGCTCATGTTTACCAGACTCAACTCTGGCCGTGGGCCGTGCCAGGCATACAAACATCTCTCATGAACACTGGAGACACACAGCGGCTTACCCTACTCACACACTGACAACAACAACAGCTGATCACCATTCAACATGGACACAAGCAACCAGGTCACACCGATAAATATTCATACACTACTATAAGCTGGGGATCGGCAAGAAGTTTATATTCTCCTATAAATTATGAAAAATAACAGACATCTCAGCTGTCAAACAATAAAACACATTGACACTAAATCCATATAAAACATGCACATATGTAGCTAATAATCAAAAATTACATACAATATGACATACACACTGAATATGCAGTAAGGCAGTACACCAGTATTGAGACATACCACTACATAATAAAACGATGCCTTCGTGACAAACTAGGGGGTTGTGGGTAATAACAGGCAGTTATTATAATTAACTCAAACTAAAACCTTGAGCTTAACTTATTTCAGCTATAGTTTTTCCATTGTATATGTTAGCTTAGGTTAAGTTTGAAGTTCTAAAATAATTACAACTAAACAAAATAAAACTAATAAATAATAATAAAATAAACACTGAAAAAAATAAAATGACAAAAACAGCAAAATTATCAAACCTAACTAAAATTTAAAAAGGTTATAAGTTCATAATTACATTTCTATTTTCACTTTAATTTGAGTTAGTTTTCGTAATTGTACTGTGTTTTTGCCTTTTTTATATTTTCAACGTATATTTGATTATTATTTATTAGTTCTGTCAGGACCACTGTCGTTAAAGATGATTGACAATTAGCATACAGTTTGGATTGGCGGTATGGTTCCGTTCTTGGCAAGAACTCCCTGCGCCTCCATGCAGCCTAGCATGGATGAGAGCAGGGAGAGCAGCGATAACCCCCGCAGGGTAAACAGAACAGAACCAACATAAATGTATTGCAGATATCGTTAAAGTTAAATAATGTTATGTACACATTTTAGAATTAGTCTGATTCAAGGAGAATCAGAAGGCTGAATCCTGACTGACAGAGGAGGAGCTGGGGATGGAGGAGGGTAATTAGCTATCGAGCAATGCAAAAACTGCTGATACTACTGCGGGACCTTATATATGAATACTTAGATAGGTGTCGTATTCCCATAGGTTGATGGGGATCAGCTGAGAGTCAGCTGATGCACGGCTCTATAATTGTCCAATCATATTGCGTCCTCTACTGAAATGGATTCTGATTGGCTCATACTGTTTTGATTTCATTAGCAGCAGCAATGAAAAAGCCAAATTTGTGCTTCCAACGCAATTGAGATAAAAATGCTGAACTTTAAAAGTAAACACCATTGAAAAAAAAAAAAAACAGGCTAATGTGAACGATATGTGAAATGAATGTGAAAATAATGATTATGTGAGTTCTGGAGAACATGAAACATCTGTCTGCAGCATTTACACCAGTTTCACTGGTTTGAAGCTAGCTATTGATGTGGACTCAAAGAGATATTAGTTTTCCGTACAAAATATTTATTTTCCAGCATTTACTATTAATTTACTATTCAGCAAGGACGTGTTAAATTTCTCAAAAGCGACAAAGTCATTAATAATGTTACAAAATATTTATATTTAAAATAAATGCTGTTCTTTTGAACGTTCTATTTATCAAAGAATCCTGAAAAAAAGTACTATGGTTTCCACAAAAATATGAAGCAGCACAACTGTTTTCAACATTGATGATAATCAGAAATGTTTCTTGAGCAGCAAATCAGCATATTAGAATGATTCCTGAAGAATCATGTGACACTGAAGACTGGAGTAATGATGCTGAAAATTCAGATTTGATCACAGAAATAAATTATATTTGAACATATATTCAAATAGAAAATAGTTATTTGAAATTGTAATAATATTTCACAATATTACTGTATTTTACTGTATTTTTCATCTAGTAAATGCAGCCTTGATGAGCAGAAGAGACTTTGGTTAGCTTTGCACTTACATTTTCTTTATTCTATAGAATAGAATAGAATAGAATAGAGAGCTGAGCTGTTTGCATTGGTGTGTGTGGACACGTCAAGCGTCGGCTGCTTGTTACCGGTCACCTCTGTCTGTGGCGGGTCACGAGGTCGGCGTGTAGCGGGTCACAGTGAACATGATCCGGCGCACAGCGTGACCAGAGAGCACTGATGAATACTGCTGCCGCTCATGTTTACCAGACTCAACTCTGGCCGTGGGCCGTGCCAGGCATACAAACATCTCTCATGAACACTGGAGACACACAGCGGCTTACCCTACTCACACACTGACAACAACAACAGCTGATCACCATTCAACATGGACACAAGCAACCAGGTCACACCGATAAATATTCATACACTACTATAAGCTGGGGATCGGCAAGAAGTTTATATTCTCCTATAAATTATGAAAAATAACAGACATCTCAGCTGTCAAACAATAAAACACATTGACACTAAATCCATATAAAACATGCACATATGTAGCTAATAATCAAAAATTACATACAATATGACATACACACTGAATATGCAGTAAGGCAGTACACCAGTATTGAGACATACCACTACATAATAAAACGATGCCTTCGTGACAAACTAGGGGGTTGTGGGTAATAACAGGCAGTTATTATAATTAACTCAAACTAAAACCTTGAGCTTAACTTATTTCAGCTATAGTTTTTCCATTGTATATGTTAGCTTAGGTTAAGTTTGAAGTTCTAAAATAATTACAACTAAACAAAATAAAACTAATAAATAATAATAAAATAAACACTGAAAAAAATAAAATGACAAAAACAGCAAAATTATCAAACCTAACTAAAATTTAAAAAGGTTATAAGTTCATAATTACATTTCTATTTTCACTTTAATTTGAGTTAGTTTTCGTAATTGTACTGTGTTTTTGCCTTTTTTATATTTTCAACGTATATTTGATTATTATTTATTAGTTCTGTCAGGACCACTGTCGTTAAAGATGATTGACAATTAGCATACAGTTTGGATTGGCGGTATGGTTCTGTTCTGGGCAAGAACTCCCTGCGCATTCATGCAGCCTAGCATGGATGAGAGCAGGGAGAGCAGCGATAACCCCCCCAGGGTAAACAGAACAGAACCAACATAAATGTATTGCAGATATCGTTAAAGTTCAATAATGTTATGTACACATTTTAGAATTAGTCTGATTCAAAGGAGAATCAGAAGGCTGAATTCTGACTGACAGAGGAGGAGTTGGGGATGGAGGAGGGTAATTAGCTATCGAGCAATGCAAAAACTGCTGATACTACTGCGGGACCTTATATATGAATACTTAGGTGTCGTATTCCCATAGGTTGATGGGGATCAGCTGAGAGTCAGCAGATGCGAGCTTGACTAACGTGACCTGCCAGAACTGACGCTACACTAGATTTCTAGTTTTACTTGGCAGCTAGCTAAAATTAAAAAAGGTATGAGTTCATAATTACATTTCCATTTTCACTTTAATTTTTAGCTGCCAAGTAAATAAACTAAAACAAACTACTACAAATGAAACTAACTAAAATATAAAAATAAAACCTAATTCCAAACATCAACAAAACTAGTAAATGAGTGAAATAACACTGCATCCAGACTCCTTCAACACAAAGATTTGAGATGCACTCAATTTATTCTCTCCTACTATAAATTATGAATAATTAGGATCCACACTCACTCATTTTTAAAACCAAAGTTACACTGGATCGCATCATAACACTTCAGAGCCCTTCATGAACTACTGTACACTTTCAGCCATTTACAGAAAAAGTAGAGTCAAATATAATTACGTAACTAAGTTAACAGCTCCACCTTTGCTCAGGAACAGATTTGCTCTCATGTAGGGTCACAGTCCTGTTCCTCAAACTGCACATGCACTTACAGCTGAAGCATCTCATTAAGACTACATGCCAGGAGCACAGAGCCAGACAGGAAGTCCGTCTGTCACATTTAGAGCACTTACATCCAATAACCGCTCCATCACTGGGAACATGATGCCGTGATGAACGTACTTTCATTCTGAAGCCTGTAAATGCTGCTGAAGCTGAACCCGGGTGACAGAAAGATACTCACACATGCTAATCTATCCGCTCGCGCTCAACTGGAGAGATGGAGAAGACTAGTCCCTCTGGCTGACCAGCTAAACTAGTTTCATATCAGCTCGAATGCTTTCAGACATACGTGTTTTAATTAGGAAACTCATCTAGTGACGTGACTGCAGGCCTCAACAGCAAAACATCTCTTTAAAGGGTGAAGATCTTGCTTTGTTTTTAAGTGAAAGAGTTTGATGGGATATTATGTACTTTTAAGGTTCCTTGGTAAAACATCTACTTAACAAAAACAGACGCTTTCAATCATGGGCAAAGTGAACACTGCAAACAAACAAATAAATACATTTTCCATTCTTAACTAATTCTCTTTTTGCCCAGTTAAAATATCTTTAAAAAGTGAGATAACTTTACTTGAGAAGCAAGACTTACGAGATTTTAAAGCTTGTTTTTAGAGAATGCATGTTTAATGTACTGCATTTAGATTTTTTTTTTATACTTGTTTCACTGTAAAACACAACAAGTTAATTTAAATAGTTTGAAGAAACAGCTTGACTTAGATCATTTAAGTTAAAAAAAGGAATGTGAAAGAGTCCACCAAATAAATAAATAGAAATAATTTAATGTTTATTGCCATTTCTTTCCGTTCTAAATGTCTATTTAGTTTTCATTATTTTTTTTATTTCAATTTTATTATGTTTTATTTATTTTTAAAAAAAAATTTTATTAACTCATTATATTAAACTAAGTGAAAATGAGAAATGTTGCTTGGGCAACTAGCTGAAATTAAGCTTTTTCATATTTGAATTTCATTTCAGTTAATGTTTATGTTACTTCAAGCAGGGCCGTTTCTAGGCATAGGCGAGCTAGGCGGTCGCCTAGGGCGCCACCAGCTGAAGGGGCGCCAATGAGCGCACGTACTGGCACTTTTAGCAGGGTTGTGATAAAGAGTGGCACGGTCACCCTGAAATATGACTGCCGCCCCCACTTGATCCCCCAACATTATTGGGCTAGAGTACTGTCAATCTGACGATGCCTGTATGCCACTAGATCAGAGTGCTGTCAATTGCTGCCTGATTGTTGCATGCAAAGTTTGCATTTGGAGCGCTCAACAACGCCATTAGATCAGTGGGCTCTGTCAGTGCTTTGGCAAGGTAACACTTTTTTTTTGCCATGCAATAAAGCTAAGTTCAAAGGCCAATTTAAAATATTGGTACAGCAAATAAAGTGCACAAAATCTGTATTTTGTTTAGGCAGTATTTGTGGCACATTTGCCCAAATATTTGTGGCAGATTTGTCCAAAGGGGTCAAATTGGCTAGAAACGGCCCTGACTTCAAGTAATATATTTTTAAGGTTTTATTTTTAGTCAATTATACTAACCCTGACTCCAACACACTGTGTAGCTAAAACAACTAAATTCAGTAAATCCATTAAAATGAAAAAGAATCAATTAGTTTGAATTATCTAATAGCTAGCAACTGCACCATATGCATGTACTTGCAAAAAGTGCAGTTTTTCAAATAACACAACATGCATTATAAAATATATTAATCTTAATCTATTGAGCTCACATTACTTTTTTTCTGTTAAGTGCAATGAACTTGTTTCATTTAGTAAATTTCACTAGTCCGGTGAGACTAAATATACTTGCAATTAAGGTAATTTATGAAAACAAGTTTTAATATCTCATGCTTCTTCAAGTAAATGTATCTTGTATCAAGATTTAAATATTTTTTATTATAGTTAAAGGTGGGGAAGAATTATTAGAAACCACATTACGACTGTTTTTAGTACAAGAAACATTACAAATGCACATCAGGACTGAAGAAAACGTCAAGCTGTTGAATGAACTCCTCAGACAGCAATGATGTGACTGACTCAGAGGAGAGAAACACCAGCCGGGGTTTCCCTGCATCCCTCAGCCACCTCTAAATGAAGAACAGAGAGAAAGCTTTGGGCTGAATGAGAAAGTCTCAGTGCTGCAGTGGCTGTGAGAGCAGATTTATGGGGCCCTCTAATGGGCTCTACAGAAAAACCCCTCCGCCAGCACGGCTCTCCGTCCACTCCTCCTCTTCACACACACACACACACACACACACACACACGCGAGAGGTTAAAGACACACCGCAGCATGACACAGCACTGGATTCATGGGTCAGGAGCAGCTCCAGACTCAATCTGTGGAGTTTATCACATTTTCGGTGCTAATTTAAGAGAATAAATATGGAGAATTCTGCTCACATACTTAAATCAGAACTGAAAACACACATCACATTTGCCAAAACTATTACAAACTGTAGATTCATCTAGTGCTACATGCTAGTGTACTTCAAATGAACAAAATTAACTTCAAGCATTTAAAACAAATGATAGTATGCTTCAGCAACTGAACAATTAACTTTTAGCATGTGTTTAAATAAACTATTTATTTATTTATTTACTTATTATGCTTAGTTTACTTGTAAAAGTGCACTAATAGTGCACTTTTACAAGTAAACTAAGCATAATAAGTAAATAAATAAATAAATAAAAATAAATGCAAGTGTATTTCTGCACAAACCAAAAAAAAAACAAATAAGTGAATAAATTAACGAACAAATGAACGAACGAACGAACGAATGCTAGTGATCTAAATAAATAAAATACTAGTGTTCTTTGACAAGTGAACTAAAGTAACTTAGAATATGCTTTTAATACATATATGCTAGTGTACTTCTACACGTAAACAAAATTAAGCATAATAAATACAAATTTATAAAAAATGTTGATAAATAAATAAATAAATATTGCACATCTACAAGTAAACAAAATTAACTTTAAGGATGTGCTTGTAATAAATAAATAGTGCACTTCTATAAGTGAACACAATTTTAATTTGCCAAACAAATGACGTACAAATCAACTAAAATATATATTTTTGTTATTAAAAAGTGCATGCTTTTAATAAATAAAGGAGACCTATGAGACAAAAAGCTGATTCTTACATGAATTATATCTGCTGTATAAACTGCACGTTTTCTCGGTATGTGCATGTGAAGGCAGCTTCAGTGTAATGAATAAATGCTAGAGCAGTCAATACAACACAGGAATATAAATCAAGCTCTGCTGCCTGCTGACAGATATTCAACACCATCAATCCTGACAAACACACACACACTCAGAAGTAACACACAGCAAGTATGTGCTGCTGTTGTGTGTACTTAACATGTTCCTGCAGCAACAGAGAAAGTGACATGTTCTTACGCTACAATATGAACTGCTTTCTGAAATCAAGCTTATGTAGCTAGAATCTCTCTTTATGCAATAAGAATGCAATGCAATTAACAGCAGGGATGTTAAACAAACTGCTACTTTGATCCCATATACTGTAGATCGAAAACAAAGATATATTAACTCAATTTGGTTACTGCATTTTAATTAGATCTCTTTACTGACAGTTTACTGGTGTGCTTGCTTGAGAAACACAAGCAATTAATTTAGAATATTAGCATGCACTTGTTAATATTCATATAAATAAATATAATATAATACTTTACTAGTACAAATAAAACAGTGTTATTTTTAATATCAATATTTTTTATATTTTTAATTAAATTTTTTTTTTTTTTTTTTTCATTTTAAAATTAGTTTTAGTAATTTTGTGTTTTTGTGATATATGCTTACTTGCATCAGTGTTATTTTAGTATAACTGATAAACTATAGGTGTATTTTTTTTTTCAGTTTAACTTTAGTTCAAATTTTAGTAATTTTGTGGTGTGTTTTTGTTATTATTTCTTTATTTTATAATTTGTCTATATATTGTAGATTTGAATAAGATCAATATTTTTTATATTTTTAATAAAAATTTTTTTTTTTTTTTTTTCATTTTAAAATTAGTTTTAGTAATTTTGTGTTTTTGTGATATATGCTTACTTGCATCAGTGTTATTTTAGTATAACTGATAAACTATAGGTGTATTTTTTTTTTCAGTTTAACTTTAGTTCAAATTTTAGTAATTTTGTGGTGTGTTTTTGTTATTATTTCTTTATTTTATAATTTGTCTATATATTGTAGATTTGAATAAGTTTTAGTTTATTTACTTTCAGTACCTTAAAGGCACAATATGTAAGATTTTTTTTAAGAAAATATCCAAAAACGTCTCAGGTTACGTATGTAACCCTGGTTCCTCGAGGGAACGAGACGCTGTGTCGGAAAACGCTAGGGGGACGCCTTCTGTGAGATGAGGAAGGATGGAGATATGTGCATCTTTTAGATTGATCGTGACACATCAGTCCTCGGACTTGGTCTGAGACACTACCTGTTTGAGTGCGAGTGTGCTGAACTTCAGATCTAAAATAGCGCAGATCTAAAATAGGACGCAACCCCCCATCCTTCTTCTGAACAATGAAGTACCGGCTGTAGAACCCGGAGTCTGTCTCATGCGGAGGGACCACCTCGATGGCCTCCTTCCTTAAGAGAGTAACTACTTCTTGTTCTAATACCAGAGCCTGCTCGGGACCCACTAGAGTGGGGGGCCCCACTGAATCGAGGCGGACGAGAACCGAACTGAATTCTGTAGCCTCTTTCTACAGTACGCAGGACCCATTGAGACTGGAGCGTGTCCATAGTGTCAGTGTGTCGCCTGCCAATGACGTCATAACCCCTCGATTTCATGTTTTGTAGAAAACATGGAAACGCCAAAGATGCTTTAATATGTTGTGCGTTTTAATAGACCGGTGACGACCGCACAGAGTAGCATTATAACAGAACTTTCAAATGTATCTAGTATGATAAAACAGCGCTGCTTTACCCCACATAGTGTCGCGCTGGTTCAGCGGCCTCGTTTCGCTTCGACGGCTTTCAGCCTCACCCTGCTTCATTCTACTACGTTAATAAATCATTAGCTCATCCATGAACATGATTTCTGCCCGAGTCCTGTCGGATTGCATCGGCTGTGGGGATGAAGACGACAACTCCCATGATTCCACACTCAGTCACGGCGTCATCAAACTACGCCTTTGTCTCTTTGTTTATTTTGAATACGCGCCCTCCAGCAGCGAGAATTACATATTGTGCCTTTAATCAAAAATGAGAAATGTTGCCTTGGCAACTACAGTGATGGCCAAAATTATTAGAACACCTGACAGATCTTAAAATATTGACCTTTTTGGCATCCAAAACATGATTTAATTTCATAATGTTCATGAAACATGCAGATGGTTGCTCTGAGCAAAACAAATATCGTACTGTTTTTATCCACTTTTAACTTGAATATTTGGTGTGTCCACCTTCCGCAGCAATTACAGCAGCACATCTCAGAGTCAATATATTTCCTGAGAACTTCAACACTAATGTTATCCCATGCCTTCTGCAACTCAAGCCAAAGGCTTTCCTTTGAATGCACAATAGATCTGTGGAATCTGAGAGCTGTCTGACCCTCCCATAGACAGCAAGGGTCCTT
Organism: Sinocyclocheilus rhinocerous; assembly: GCF_001515625.1. Classification (NCBI taxonomy): domain Eukaryota; kingdom Metazoa; phylum Chordata; class Actinopteri; order Cypriniformes; family Cyprinidae; genus Sinocyclocheilus; species Sinocyclocheilus rhinocerous. The sequence goes on from NW_015656172.1 coordinate 185,012, forward strand.
ACACGATCAACGTCCAGAAACGTAGCAAGGAGATCGGTAAAATAATCCATGTGACATCAGTGGTTCAACCGTAATTTTACGAAGCTACGAGAATACGTTTTGTGCGCAAAAGAAAAAAAAAACGACTTTATTCAACAATTAGTCTCCTCTGCATCACCCTGGCGCCATTTTGGAGAGTATCAGCTAGATGTAAACAAAATACGTTTATGTGTTTATTTCAGTTAATGTTTATTTTATTCCAAGTAATGAAAATGTTTTAGTTAACAATGATAACCCCGAATCGCATATTAGTTTAGCTGTGATATTAAAGAGAACTGTGAAATTTCATTAACTACTAAAATATGGTGACATCCCTAGTTAGCACAATTAACACAATTAATAAAAACAAAATAAGCTTCTTTATTCTAGTATAGAAATATCAAGGCAACAACAAACGCCCTCAAAAACAGAAAGTGTGCTTGTGAGAAAAAGTGTGTGCGTAAAAAGTGAGTTTAATTGGGTTTTGAGGCCAAGTAATAACCACTTAAGTTTGCAAACAAGCTCCTGGTAGTTTGATAAATGTGCTTAATTTAAAAATAACCTTGTTACTCCGATTTAAGCGAAGAAAAGCAGGGAGATTTTGAGCCTATTTACAGTTATTAAGCAGCCGATGAGGGCGACAAAATGAAGCCTGTCCAGATATTCACTACAATTCATCAATTACTCAAACGCACAGAACCCTTCGAAGGGATCCAGCACATTTCCCCGAGAGCCCGAACACACCGGAGGGCCGAGCCAGATATTAGCTGATCCGTCTTACAGAAAACCTCAGCTCAGTTTCATGCAAATGCAGCATGCGAGTGTTTGCTCTCCTCACTGACCTGCCCAGAGGGGAATATCCATGAACTGAGCAGATTTATGAAGAAGGTCTCTGTGCTCCACACACACCGTTCCTGATCCTGAAACAAACAAACACACACACACACAACAGGGATAAATCATGTGCTTTAAGTTTGTTAGCTTGGCATTGAAAATGGTCAACATGTGACCAAAACGTTTGCCTTGTTTTACTCAGTAAATTGCTTATATTGCTTTCATCTCACTTGTTGACTCTTTGATGTTTGAGTGTGCAGACTTTTTTCAAGCTCTTCACCTTTAAGTTTAAACCACATGCACTGAATTATTTGCACTACTGTTCAAAAATGTGAAGTCGGTAATGTTTTTAAGTCTCTTCTGCTCATCAAGGCTGCATTTAGTTGTGCAAAAATACAGTAAAAACAGCAAAATTGTGAAATAATATTACAAAACAAAATAACCACTTTCTATTTGAATATATTGTAAAAAAAATTATTATTTCTGTGATCAAAGCTGAATTTTCAGCATCATTACTCCAGGCTTCAGTGTCACATGATCCTTCAAATGCATCTCTACTGAAGCCATTTACATGCCCAACCAAAGACCATGTATTCAAATTTTGTTTCTCATGTATAATGTAGTTGCGTTACATAATTTACGCATGCATTGTGAGCCAAGCGCCACTTTGCAAAGCATTTCTGTGCACTAATGTTTCGTGTGACGGAGGCTGGCGTGAGGCCGTCATGCACGTCTCCTGCTCTTAACCCCTTAATGCGAGTCATTAATCTGTGTATTGCTTATTTGAGCAGCCGTCACTGCACTCCTGAACACACAAAACAAACCGAGGAAGAGGAAGAAGGGTACCGATCCGATGCTACTTCACAATCTGACATATTTAAAGGATTGTTCACCCAAAAATGAAAATTTACTCACCCTCAGGCCATAGATGAGTTTGTTTCTTCATCAGATTTGGAGAAATGTAGCACTACATCACTTGCTCATCAATGGATCCTCTGCAGTGAATGGGTGCCGTCAGAATGAGAGTCTAAACAGCTGATAAAAACATCACAAGTAATCCACACCACTCCAGTCCATCAGTGAATGCCTTGTGAAGAGAAAAGCTGCGTGTTTGTAAGAAATAATTTCATCATAAAGGCATTTTATCTTCAAACTTGCGTCTGACCAAAATAGTCCAGTGAAAAAAGTCCATCTCCTGTTGTCTCTCACATCAAAATCCACCCACATATTTGTTTAGAGCTGCTTTGGCTTGTAAATGTTGCTTGATCTGTGCAGATTTCTCTCCTGATTCAGACAAGACGAATCTTACACCACATTATTATGGACTTGGTTTGAAGTTAAAAACATCTTAATAATGGACTTGTTTCTTACAAACACGCAGCTTTTCACTTCACAAGACATTAACTGATGGACTGGAGTGGTGTGGATTACTTGTGGATTATTGTGATGTTTTTATCAGCTGTTTGGACTCTCATTCTGACGGCACCCATTCACTGCAGAGCATCCATTGATGAGCAAGTGATGTAATGCTACATTTCTCCAAATCTGATGAAGAAACAAACTCATCTACATCTTAGATGTCATGAGAGAGTACATTTTCAGCAAGCTTTCATTTTGGGTGAAGTACTCTTTTAACATTCACTGCTCATGGAATATGTATGTATTTAACAACATTAAAAATGCCTGCAAACATCATCTTGTCAGGTGCAAAAGCCATCTTCATGAACAAAACTAGTCTATAATAACTATAAAACACACAAACACACTTCCTCTAACTGATTAAAAATGCATAATGCAGAAATCATCACTTGACAAGTTGCCCCAAATTCATCCCGAGCTGCAGAAATGCTTCCAGCTACTTCAGAAAGTCAAACTGGGTCACTGTCTGCGGGTTATTTGAGGAGATTCACACAAACAAACACACACACACACACACACACACACACACACACACACACACACAAGATGCACCAGGTCAGAGGTTCATCACCTTCATTGCTCTCAGTTTGAATATTAATAACATTGTATATTCATAGAATTTCAATCATAGATGTTGTGTTTCAGTAAACAGGAGCTCTCATGCAAGCAGAAGGAATTGTGGGAATGAGAAGGAAGTGCTCATAAAACAGACCAACATCCGATCAGAAACATCGGAAGATGCCAATAACCCACACCTGTGAATTCATTCTATTGGATTCTACAGTAAATCATTGTTTAGTTATGGGCAAATTTTGGTAGACATTTAAAGGCAACACAACATGACCATGATTATTAAATATGTCACATTTTAAATTATAAATAAATAAAAAAGACAATGATGAATAAGTATGTATACAATTTAAATAAATGAAAACTGAAAATGAAATAAAAATATAAAGAAAATAAAGAAAACGAAAACAGATAGGTAAAAAAATAAACAAGATGTGATGAATACTTAATTTCAATTAATTAAATAATAATAATAATAATAATAATAACATCTATCAATCAAGCAACCCTGAATGATCACATTTTAAAATGTATATTAATGGGTCAAAGACGAAAAAGTGTTTAAGCATAAAAACAATAAGTGTAATACTGCTTTAAATTGTTGTTTTTTTTCCCCAAAAAATGTAAAAAGTTTTCTGTTTAATTTAATTGCAAATTTGTTTTTGTTTTTCAGAGCAAAAAATAAATACCATACATTTTTCCCTGATTTACAGAAGAGACCCACTAAAATGTCATTCAGTGTAACATTCTTTTCAGGCATATTTACAACAAAAATCTATTTATGACATATTAAAAGACTAATTACTTTCACCCCAAATACTAATTAGTTGCAATTTTACATTTTTTAAATTTGCCACTATCCTAGGTTTTGCCCAATTGTCAGTAAGAATTTTTTACTCATTTAAAACACAATAAAATTTAATATGCTCTCTTATTCTTTTATATATTTTAAGTCAGAATAAGCATGTTGTTTGAATTTTTACATAAATATTGTGTTACACTGAATGGCAATGTAACGGTATTTCAACCAAATTCATTTATTCTCCAAAAACTTATTTGAAACCTTAAAAGTAGACACTTTAAGCCCTGCAGGGCATTATGAAAAAGTGTTTCATCAATGAGAATCATATTACTGTGATAAAGGACAAATTCACGGCTGGACCGAATCGATTCTGTCTACGGCCGCGTCCACACACACACACACACACACACACACACACACACACACACCGTTAATGAATCAGCTGCTGCACTGTCAGCATGTGTAGAAGACAATGAAGATTCATACTGACACCAGAACTTGTGTATCCTATATGTGATGATTAAACAGAAACACAATCATCTGTCTAATCCAGGACTGTTAATACAAAACTTCTGGCATTACAACAAGTATCCTGTTCATTCACATGACTGAAAAAGAGTATAGGCTAAATGGATTCACAACATCAGTGTTCAATAAGTGCTGAGTCTTCACAAATAAACCCCAAACTGTTAGAAAACCTCCAGAAATGATCAAATATAACAGACTTGATCCAGTTTTACAAAGGTTCTCTCTCTGTATCTCTCTCTCTCTCTAATGTCAGTACTGCAGCCATCCTGCAGTGTGTTGAGTTCACACATGATTCTCACATTAATAGAGACAGACCTCTGCCAAAAAACCACACCAGCCAGCTACTAATACAGTTACTGTGTTCAACAATAAAACTGTGGTAATCTGATATTAGACTACTTTTTTCCCCCCCATAAGGCATCACAACAAATGGATAGATAGATAAATAAATAAATAAATATCAAGTAAATTAATGAATGCAGTTCTCTCACATACTGTTCTGATTTTCTTAAATATTAATAAATACATAAATAAACAAACAAATAAACGAATGAATATAAAATAAAAACAAGCAAATTTAAATTTAAAAATCAATCAAATCAATACTTTTTGGAGAAAAATCTGACTGAAAATGTGACTGGTCTTGAAAATGTCAATGCCAGAATTGTTTAATAAAATACAAGTATTATCTTACATACTAATTTTCTTAAATGTATGAATGAATTAATATAATTAAAATACAAAAATATACACGCACACATACAACACACATACATAATACAATGACGTATTATTACTTGTATTTCAATTTAAATATATTTAAGGTATAAATAAAAATAAACATTTTAATATGAATATAAAATAAATTAAAATACAAATGAAACAATAAAATAAAAAATATATATATAAATCATACTTTTTGAAGGGAATTGAGGAAAACGTGCTCAATTACCCTAAAAGTGTCGATGCAAAAATGCATAAATGACTAAATATAATTATCATACATATTGAGTTTCATAAATATACCCAAGGAATATATTAATTATAATTAATAATGCATGCTGCTTTCCTACTTTCTTTGAATATGACCTGGACATGTTCATAGCAGCTTCCATGAGTTGTACCCATTTTTTTGTGGCATGTTATTGAGAGAGACAGGCAGAAGAGACAGATCTCTTAATGAAGGGTGTTTTCAGAGCTGTCCATTCTTAAATTAATTACAACTGCTCAGATATCAATGCAACACACACACACACACACACACACACACAGAACTAATCAAATTACTGCCAGTCTTTCTGGATTTCAATTTTCTGCCTTGCATGGGACAGACACACACACACACACACACACACACACACACACGGAAAGAGAGATCATGACACTAAACTACACCAACCCTACCCCTTACAGGAAACTTTGTGCATTTTTAGATTTTCAAAAAACTTCATTCTGTGTGATTTATTAGCTTGTTTACCCGTGGGGACCTCAATTTAGGTCCCCACCGTGACACGAGTCCCCATGAGTCTGTGTGTATTCAGGTTTAAGTCCCCACCAGAATAGAAAAACAGGTACACACACACACACACAGAGTGCAGCAGGGCTTAGTAAGAGTTTAGTAAGAAGAGTCGTGTTTCCCCCTCAGGAGACGCTTCCAAAACAGCGGTTATGTCCTCATCAGCCTGTCGTCCTGGTCTCTGCGTCCTGCGGGAGCCGTTGAGCTGCAGGTAATTGAAGATAATAAAGAATATTCACCTCTGCAGCCGCAGACTCATGAGAGAAGCACTGTTTTACAGAGACAGACGGAGGACTGCAGCGCCATCTACTGACAGCAATCACACCCGCTGTCAGACCCTCTAAAACCTGCTTTACATCCCTTGTCCGCACGTACAGTAATTTACTTACTAAAAGCACTGGTGCAATACATTGTTCCTGACACTACCATAATAGAAGAACTATCATATTTTAATGATGGAAAATTACTGATTTTCTCCGTCAGTCAGTTGTAAAGTCATCTTTTTCTCAAAGTACATTAGAATGGCATCCATTCAGCACCATTTAAAAGTTTGGGGTCTGTAACATTGTATTTATGTATATATGTATGTATGTATGTATTTATTTATGTATTTACTCATTGATCGACTGATTGTAAGAAATTAATACTTTTATTTGACATGCATGATTTAAATTGCTCAAAAATGACAGGAAAGATATTTATAACGTCACAAAAGATTTCTATTTCATATAAATGTTGTTGTTTTGAACTTTCTATTCAAAGAATCCTGAAAAAAAATAAGCCGATAAAGCAAATAAATCAAATAAAACAAGGAAACACAATCATGATAAATGCACCCATTATTATTTAAACACAAATGTAAATGAAAATTATAAATTAATAATTGAAAATAAAACAAACAAACAAACATGAAAAATACAATTTAAATAAAATTAAATAACTAAAAAAAAATACAACAAATAAATTAGTATTATGTTGATGATGTTATAAAAGATTTGTAGTCCAAATAAATGTTCTTTTGAAGCAGCACGCACAACTGTTTTCAACATTGATAATAATCAGAAATGTTTCTTGAGCAGTAAATCAGCATATTAGAATGATTTCTGAAGGATCATGTGACACTGAAGACTGGAGTAATGATGCTGAAAATTCAGCTTTGATCACAGGAATAAATTACATTTTAACATACATCCAAACCGAAAATATTTAGTTGAAATTGTAATACTATTTCACAATATTACTGATTGTATTGTGTTTTTTTCGTCTGTTGTTCAGGCTGTGGTTGCTCTGTTTCTCCAGCAGATGGCTTCACTACTGTACAAATCCAGCTTGCCCTGTTTCCCTACATGAGTGTGTCCTGAAATAACCCCAAACCCCCGCAGAACTCATCCTACACCAGATAGTGTCATGCCATACCATGGCATTGAAAGATTAGCATATTCATATTAGCATATTCTTGCAGCATGAGGCCAGAGAGGCTTTAAACTTCACTGTGGGGTTTTATGGGTGATTCACCTCAGATCAATGTGTAATATTTGAGGACAACAACAAACAAACAAACTGAAAAACAAGCTCAACGTCTACCGGTATTTGCCCGATAACATGATAATGAGACACAGATCAAGTTATGCTTCACAACATTTCTATAACTTTAAATTGAGCTACATGACCCAAAAAAAAAAACAAAAAAAAAAACATTTGCTAATAATGTCTAGCAAATTTCAAATAATTACAGAAACAGTAAGAAACAGTGTCTTTGGGGGGGGAATGAAATGAAACTTAAAGGTCCCCTGAAGTGCCTTGAAACATGCAGCCTTATTCTATGTGGTGACATAATTTCAACTGAAACAGGAAGACAGGGCGGGACATATCGAGCATCCCCGCCCTCTTTTTAAAATAACCAATAGCGTTTTGCTTATATCTGCACGGGTCAGAGCCATTGTGCTGGGTAAATCCGCATTTGACAGCCACAGTCTAATAGATTACCCCCTAGATTCAATATGAAACTCTTAGTAAAACAAAATAGTGATCATAATCATGCTGAGGCTGTGTAGTTTTAAAAGTGTTTAATATATGCCGACTCTCGCATATGATCCGCTGCGTGCGATCGCATCTCTGGACCGGAGCCAAAGTCCAGATCAGACTGTGCGCTGCCGCGGTTCGCGTGACACAACGTGAAACCAGGGCTGCGTTCAGCCCCGACAAAAACGGTGCAAAACGTTTTTTAAACTGAAACGGTGGTGCGTTGAACACTCTGTTCTGATGACGCAAGAGTTGCAACTATGGCAGCTGAGAAGGCCATTCTTTGTGTGTGCACACCGGTTTGAGCTTGAACTTGCCCCAGACCTCATTTGCCCCAATCAAAAGCATATTTACACTGTCTGAATCATTCCCTATCGCCTACATTGTACACTACGTGCAATTCACTGTACAGGAAATACTATACTGTGAACAAGCGACCGATCTCAGCCGGCGCTTCAGCGTCTATTTATAGTGTAGGGGGCGGGCGCTTCGGCTTCTAGAGAGCGTTTGATTGGTTAGAAGATTTAATGAGAAGATGAAGTACGATGTGACGTCAAAAAAAATCGTTCAGCCGTTTTGGAGGAAGTGACGAACTAAAAGCTTTGAATGCTTATATCTTCTAAATGTGAATTTTGTCACTGTTTTGGAGCACACTGCCTTATAGATAACCTTAAGGCTAACATATTAATACTAACACCCAAAAAACTTTAATTTTGATTTCATTGGGACTTCAATGTCCATTTTATGACTTAAAAAATATATATTTTTACAGTGAAACACTATATGACATACTGTAATGTATAGAACATATCTTCCACCCCGTATTTGCTAAACTCATAAATATTTATGATTCATGACAAATGAGCTCATTAACATAAAACCGCCCACATATTACAGCGTGAACTACACTAATACACACAGATCAGCCAATCACAACAGAGCTTGTTTACATATTCAAAACACAACATAGAATATGAGTCCTTTAGCTCTCTAAATTCAGTGAAAACAAAAAGACAGAGACCGTTGCTGATGCTCACGTGCACAAACTCACACGCAGCATGCCTCTCAGCCGTGAGAGTAATTATTCATGTTTAATGAGAGCTTGTTCTATGAAAAGAAAGCGCTGTGTGTCTGTGTTTAATGACTACTGTAAAACATTAGAGCACTTGCATTCTGTGTTTGCCATCTCTGTCTGGTTATGTGACAATGAAACAAATCCAACAAGACGTTTTAACTTCAAACTCTCGCTTTCGGCTAAAATATGAGTTCATAATCCATAATAACGCTTCCTTCAGTGAAAAAGTTAATCTCCTGTCGTCTCTCACATCAAAATCCACCCACATATTGGTTTGTTTTGGCTTGTAAACGGTGCTTAATCTGTTTCAGATTTCTCTCCTGATTCAGACTAGGGTTGGGCCAATAGACAATGCCCTCGTCCATCGCCGATAGACATCACGATGTTGAGCCAGCAATCCGCCGCATCCGAATACCGTGTTCGGAAAGAAAATGACGTGTACTACGGAACCCCTAAAGGGAATAAATACGAGATGGGAGGAAAATATATATTTCAATATTTTCTCTCACAGTTAACTGTATATCATTGGGCAATTATACTGTATATAAATTGCGTGCATCAGGGAGCCACTATTATGCCATTGAAACTGCTTTTGAATACACAATCTTTTTTTAGTTTCACTTTCACTTTCGAGATTCGCAATTGCAAGTACTCTGTTAGCGGCAGTACTAACCACACATTTTGCAAATCATTCGCCATCGTCCTCAGTCTTCTCTCCTTACTCCGTTTATGTGGTGAAATAAACAGAAAGTGAAATTGTATGTAGCTACTGTAATTTAACAGGCAACCGTTAGCAAACATTATTTGTTTTCTGTGCCTTTCTGAATACGGATTCACACTTTGGGCACAACATCTAACTCCCCCCTTTTTTCGCTTCTCAAGACATTAACTGATGGACTGGAGTCATGTGGATTACTTGTGTAATATTTTGATGTTTTTATCAGCTGTTTGGACTCTCATTTTGACGGCACCCATTCACTGCAGAGAATCCATTGCTGTTTGTGTTGTTGTTTGTTTGTTTGTTTTTTGGCTCAGAACCAAATCAAGGTCAAATATATTCTATCTCCTGAAGTAAAGTTTCTACAATGAAAAAGCTCTCAACAAAATGTGCATCATCGCAGAACAAGTTCCGATTCATCTAAACTCAAATAGAGTCCATTCATTCATCACTCAATCAAAACAGTTATTTAAAAAGCAAGGTCAAGCTCATGCTTTTATAGTCTATAGATATTTCATCATTTAATTTAATGGCATTCAGACAGTGTCCAATACTTTTTGAAGCAATTGCACATAAATGATCCTCATTTCAAACATTATTTGTTAGCAAACACAGATATAGAGTATATCATGTACAGAAGTAACTTCCATCAGTCCGCTGGAGATAATGAGTGGGTTTCAAATACTTCGCAAAATAAGTTTGCCTGATGTTTTACAAAACACCTTCACTTGTGTGCCTTCACTTTCATTAGAGAACAAAATGAAATTAAACTGCTACTCTATCCTGATTAACAATTACATAGCATTCTGGGTTCAACACAAGTTAAACTCTATCAACAGTATGTGTTTATGATGTACATATAGGGCCCTATCCATTTAATTTCTTCCCAAATCAATTTTATTTATTACCAAATTCCACTTTACTTTCACCCATTTTTTTTTTTTCTTCCAAAATTCCATGCATTCCATTTAAATTTTTCTGGACTCCGTTTTAAAGTTCAAATTACATTTTAGAAATCAAAAACCATGTCTTAAAATTATTAAACTTAAGCAATTTACCACAATTTATTATAAGTTTAACAAAAATTATATTTTTAGGGCCCTATAATGTTTAATTTATCACATTTTTACCAAATTCTCTAGTTTCAATTTAAATTTTTCTGGATTGCATTTTAATGGTTTAATTAAACAGCTACTAGTCTACATATCATGATTAGATTACATGTACAAGACTTCTTTTTATTTATTCATCAAAAAATAAATAAAAAAAGACTGAATTCCGAGTTTTCTGCACAAATCATACAGCTGTATCATTACAACATAAACTCATTTGAACTCATCCATTAGTGAGTAAACATTATGTTTACGGTGATGCATTTACAATATGCAACAAACACTAAAACACACAGTATCAAAAGCAGAGCCACAAAAAGCAAACTTAAGAGTTAAAATGACACTAATGTGAACAAATAATGCTGTAATACCAAATATCAAAGAAAAAACACCTGTAATGCACACAGAGTAATTCATGCAGCAATTTAGACTCTTTACAAATCAAGTAGTAAATGGGTTTTTAATGAATTATTAATGTAAATGCACCACATTTATGCTTTTAAACGTTCCACGACCCTGCCACATTGTAAGTGCATCACTGCAAATATGATTGTTAAAAAAGTTTTTTTGTTCAAAATTGGGTGAACATAATGCTGCACTTGAACCCTAAACGTCCCTTTAGGAATGTCACTTTAGCGCCTCCCCTTAGACATTGTCATGGTGACGGGAGGTGGTTGGCATGGTGACAACAATTCGCAACAGTTATAAATATGTACAAGTATGTACGCAGGAATCACAGCCGTGTCATATGACCATCTGTGGGTTCGGACGGCGAACTCATTAATTATTCAGTAGAACGCCACATGATGAGCTTCTATATCTGAACTCATTAACAAACGCAGACGTACATGGATACGGCTCATATGTGTGTGTGGGCGTTCACGGGTGTATGAATGCGCAGGTGTGTGTGTGTGTGTGTGTGTGTGTGTGTGTGTGTGTGTAACATACGCGTGTTATTGTGAGTGCGTATCCTTGTCAGATTCAGATTTGGATGTTGCGGCGCAATCGGTGCGAGGTGACCCCGTGACCCGCGCAGGAAGGAAGCGGGCGATGCAATCTGCCACCCACGGCTCACACTCGCACACACACACACGTCTCTCAGTCCCCCTCCAAACGTCTCGCTAATGAGATGAATTAGCTGAATGCAACAGATGTGTGCGGTACAAACGAACGCCCTCCATCTGTCAGTCATAACACACACACACACTACAGGTGATACACAACATGATTGATGGTCATTCCTGCTATGCAGTGAATGCTAATGTCTTCATCATATATGGCTTTATATATTATATACCGGGAAAAATATAAAATAAAATATTTTATGCTTTGGTTTGAGATGCTCATTTTTGTCAGAGAGAGAGAGAGAGAGAGATTAAAAGCAATATTTCCATGAAAGCATGTTAACTTTTTTATTTATTTATTTAACACCAATAAAGAAATAAATGTATTTATTTTGTTATTTACGTATTCATTAAATAAATAACATATAAGTATAATTTCAAGTCAAAATGCTGTTATAATATAGTGAGTAAAAATAGTGTTTACTATTTGTCTTCTATGTAGGCCTATTCATATAACAAATCCATACTTATACAGTACATATTTAAACTGTATTTTAATGATTTAAGTATTTAATAAATAAACATGCAAATTTAAATAAAAATAAAGTAATATTTTCCATTACTCCTTTAATACATTTAATTCATGTCTACATTAATAACATAATAAAATTTGATACGAATACTCACAATTCTGCCACAATATCATGGTGCAGTTAGTGTTACTACAGTAAACGCATGGTAAATGATGGCGATTTGTAGATTGAAAAGCCTTCTGATTGTATCGTTGCCAACATATATAAATTTATCGGCCAGCCATATAGGGCTATTTTTTTTTTTCTTTTAACTTTATATGTTTTTTATATATTTTTTCCTTAATTAAATTTTTTATTTTTTACTTTATATAGAGAGGTGTAATTTTAAGTCAAAATGGTGCTATAAACAATATATAGTGAATGTACAATAGCTAGGGATGTAACGATTAACCGCGAGCCGGTTGAAAATCGATTCAAATACGTGACGATTCAAATCGGTTAAGATGCTAAACAAATCGCGATTCATTTAGGGGTAGGAGTTTATATGAATGCATGTCTGAGGGGAACTTACTGTCTTTAGAAAAGTTTAGATGGTATTTTTTCTTTTCATCTTGCATCTAGTTCATATGTGCAGCGCTTCTTTGTTTACAGCGGAAACGCTTTAAGCGCCCAAACAGGTGTAAACGAGGTTAATGTGTAATCCGGTTTCACAGGAGGAATAAAGTGATACTGCTGAATGAAATGAGAACATGCCGGTATTGAATCGCCGACCGTGTGTTCATGTCCCCATTGAGTCAGAGCGTTTGGCAACATTATACTGTCAATGAATAGAGGTCGACGGGGGGCAGAAAGCTCTCAGAAAACCCCCTCAGACGCCCAGCAGGAGATAAACACACTCGTATACACATGCTCATAGAGTGACTGAGACCCAATACACAGTCAGACGAGTCCGTGAACAGCAGGTCTTCATTACTGCAGCGTGAAAACAGCAATGGGAGTCATGAGGAAAAGAGAGAAAACTCGGGTGGGAGAGAGACTTTTGTCATCATTTACTCATCCCTCATGTCGTTTCAGAACTGTATGACTTTCCATGCAATTACAATAGTGAATGGGGCTTTTAAGCTTCAAAAAGAATGGGAAAGCATCATAAAAGTATCATAGCAAAAAGTTAATATGACTTGTGACCCTTTTGTATATTCGCATATATGCTGAAAAATACAATACGGATGAAGTGGCAGCATCTAAAATGTATGCTTCAGAAACACTTTCACTAACATTATATATAGACTTAGAAGAGAAAACAAAGCACGTAAACACCTTCAACATTATGCCAGATGTTTTCTTGGATGTGATCTGTTCTGATGCACAGAAGTGTTAATGTAAAGGCTCAAACCCACTCAAGAACACAGAATGAAACGAGATAATAAAAGAGAGATGAAACGCAGGCTGTACAGATGGAGGAGCTGACGGGAGGAGTGATCTGGCCAGCCTTTAGTATTTATAAATAAATCACTCAAATTCCCACCAACACGTCTGATCACGACCAGATCTGACTGTCAACACCTCGCCATGTTGTCTGTTACACACACATATGGCCTGACAATCTGCCACCGCAAACATGAGCGCATGTTTCTGCATGTCTCGGACTACTGTCTACTGCCAGTCAGCAAACACCGCCAACACACCATGACAAAGAGAGAGACAGAAAAATAGAGAGAGGGAGATAGAGAGAGAGAGAGAGAGACAGTCAGACAGGACAATAACATAACTGATTGATAGATAGACAGACAGGTAGACAGAAAGACTGTACAAACAGACTGATAGAACGACAAACCGAACATTAGATAAAATTACAGACCGATAGAACTACAGACTGAACAATACACAGAATAACAGACCGATATAACTACAGACCGAAGGACCGATCTATAGAACGACAGACTGAATGACAGACAGAACAATAAATAGAACAGACCGATAGTACTACAGACTGAAAAACAGACAGAATAAGATACCCATAGAACTACAGGGCGAACAAGAGATATAATATCAGACCGATAGAACTACAGACCGTACAATAGAAAAAAATGCCCAAAGGACAGATCTATAGATCGATAAAACTACAGCCTGAAAAGTAGATAGAACTGACTAAAGGCCAGATCTATAGAATGACAGACTGAACGGCAGACCAAACAACAGATATAATAACAGACAGATAGAACTACAGATGGAACAATAGATAGAATAACAGACCGACAGAACTACAGACAGAACAACAGATAGAATAACAGACTGATAGAACTACAGACCGAACAACAGATAGAATAACAGACCGATATAACTACAGACCAAACAATAGAATAACAGACCGATAGAACTACAGATGGAACAATAGATAGAATAACAGACCGATAGAACTACAGACCAAACAATAGATAGAACAACAGACCGGTAGAACTACAGACCAAACAATATATAGAACAGACTGATAGAACTACAGACCAAACAATAGATAGAACAGAATGAAGGACAGATCTATAGATCGACAGACTGAACAAACATACCAATCAAGAGACTGATAGAACAACAGACTGAATTGATAGACATGACCGCCTGAACAACAAATAGCCTGAACGACAGAGTGAACAAACAGGCTGATAGAACGACACAGCGAATGACAGAACAATAGAATTACAGACCAAAAGACAGACCACCCAATAGATAGAACGACAGACCAAACGTCAGACTGAACAAATAGAGGGAATGGCAAATCAATAGAATGACAGACTGAACAAACAGACCGAATGATGATAGACATCAAAATAACTTGTGACTATATGCCTGGGCAGTAAAGGTCTTCATTGGGAATTTAGCAGTAAAAAAAAAAAAATTTGAAATAATGCTGTCTTGTAGGGCTGGACGATATGGCCAAAATTGATATCACGATATATTTCTTAATTTCGGTCGATACGATATAATTCCGATATCGATATGAACACTATTTATCTGAAATAGAAATCTTTTGTAACATTATAAATGCCTTTATCATCACTTTTGATCAATTTTAAGCATCCTTGCTAAATAAAAGTATAATTTCTATAATTTCTTTCCCAAAAAAAATAATAAAAATTATACTGAATGGAATAGTGTATAATGTTACAAAAGCTTTTTATTTCAGATAAATGCTGATCTTTGGATCTTTCTGAAGGATCATGTGACACTGAAGACTGGAGTAATGATGCAGAAAATGTACCTATGTATGATCACAGGAATAAATTACATTTTAAAATCTATTCAAATAGAAAGCAATTTTAAATAGTAAAAATATTTCAACATTTTACTGTTTTTGCTGTACTTTGGATCAAATAAATGCAGCCTTGGTGAGCAAAAGAGAATTCTTAAAAAAAAAAAAATTAAAAATCTTACTGTTCAAAAACTTTTGACTGGTAGTGTAGGCTGATTATTCTTATAGATTGAAACAAATGTACTTCAGCCAGAAAAAAAGGATATGAAAAGTGCTCCGAGTCAGAAAACAAAAAATATTGAACAACAACAAAAACTGGAAATGTTGCTGGAGACGGGCTTATTTAAAATGAAAACTCATTCTCTGCCAGCAGGAGGCGCTTTTAGAGTGATAAAACTAGCGGTTTCTCCAGTAATGGCTGTAATCAAAGCAGCTCCGCTCATGAACGCTTCTTTATCAGATCAAATGAAAATGCCATCGAAACTTTTCTGAAGACAGTCAATTCCCTTCAGAGATACATTCATATAAAACACCCGCGCCGTGTTATGATTTTGAAACGTGCAGTGCTCATGTTTATTCAACGAAGTCAAACGGCACAAATAAATCAATGTATGGGAAACACTGGTAATGTATATCGAAATATCGGAAATGTGTTTAAAAATCATATCACCGTTATTGAAAAAAATATATCACGATACATATTGATATTGAATTATTGTCCAGCCCTACTGTCTTGTCTACAGTAGCATATACCATCACTTAACATAATGGCAGATCAGTCTAGAAGGATTTATAATGTTATTAAAACTCTATAGAGAAGATGAATGAGATGTTTACTGTTGCAATCTACCTAAAGCCCCGTTCACACCAAGGATGGTAACTATAAAGATAACTATAAAGATATTAGCGTCCACACCAGCGGACAATATCGTCTGTTATTCTAAGCACACGCTCTTCTGCCGCTTTAAATTCTCAAGCTCGTTACAGCAGGATGGATTCTGATTGGGTGTCAATGTTTGTATCGTTCATCAGCTAGAAAAAAATGTTCTGGAAGTGATTCCAACGATATCGCTTCTCTGTGCCTTTATCATTATAGCTGAGGTGTGGACAGCTGCTATTCTTTAATATTGAAAACGAGTTTTAGAACTATATATCTTTATAGTTATCGTCCTTGGTGTGAACAGGCCTTTAGTCCTTTCAAAAGTATATTTCGTCCACAGCTAAAGAATGAAGTAACCAACAAGCATGTGTCATTTTTGACCAATTAAAATCCCACAAACATGCCACTATCATATCCTACAATCCTTTGCAGTGTGATTGTTTTTCCAGTAAACGTAGAAATGAGCGGTCAGGGGTTTTTACTGCCCTTGTCTTCTTTCTCCGCCATGACCTCTAAAATATGGACGTCCGAGATCATATCACGAAAGCAATACCTGCGCCAGCAGCCTTCACACAAATTGATTCCGGCCGCCAGACGTCCAGCGCGCTTCCTGCACACTTCCCTGTCAGCACTGTATGCAGACACACAAATACGATCTGATTTTATACAAAAATCCTAAATACATAGATAAACCCTGAAAAAATAGTTCTACAAATTCTAAACATATAGGTATAAATCCTGACAAATGTTATGAAAATCCTAAATATATAGCCATAAATCCTAAAAAAAATAAAAATAATGTAGAGCTGTATTTAAACCCTGAATACCCAGCTAGAAAACAATGCATACATGTAAATCATAAATATAATGACATCAATTGCATATTTTCATATTCATGTATTATTAATATTTATATAATACGTTAGAGATTCCCCTCTAGTATTCAGTCAGTTACACAAGTGTGTGTTGTTGCTTTAATCATGTCCTCCAGCAAACCCTCCTCCTCTCTACAAACCATCTAGATGGAGTAACAATTACATGAGCAATTAGCTGATGATGCGTTTAATCGTGTGGTGTGTGAAGTGTTTGCACTGCTCTTTACATTCACAGACGAGAGCGACAGTCACCGACTGCTGAATGCAATCATCCACACATCTCTCTGAACACTCCCTGTTTTCTGACTTCTGACTTCTGACTATCAGCATCAAGTCAAACCAACTGACAGGTTATTCTGGTTCGCAACCAGAAAAGACCTTCAGACTGACATTAGGGCTGTCGCGATAACCGCAATATCGCAACACCGCGCTATTGACGAGCAAACCATCTTGAAGAAATAGCTATAAATATAGCTATATAGCTTCAACTCCTGAAAAATAGTTCTAAAAAGTATAATAAAAAAAATAATTATATAGCTATAAATCCTAAATTTATTTTATACAAAAATCCTAAATACATAGATAAACCCTGAAAAAATTGTTCTAAAAATTCTAAACATATAGGTATAAATCCTGACAAATGTTATGAAAATCCTAAATATATAGCCATAAATCCTAAAAAAAAAATAATAATAATGTAGAGCTGTATTTAAACCCTGAATACCCAGCTAGAAAACAATGCATACATGTAAATCATAAATATAATGACGTAAATTGCATATTTTCATATTCAATATTCATGTATTATTAATATTTATATAATACGTTAGAGATTCCCCTCTAGTATTCAGTCAGTTACACAAGTGTGTATAATATAGTCAGTTACACAAGTGTGTATATATATATTTATTTATATATGGCGACAATACAGCATACCGCACTATTGAGCCACTCAAAATTACCGCAAGGGAAATTCCTTCAGCGCAACAGCCCTAACTGACATGCAGTGACCAATCCCAACGTTTGTTGCAGCATGCATGCATTACATTAATCAAAAGTGACTTTACAATTTTCAAATGAATGCTGTTCTTTTGAGCTTTCTATTCATCAAAGAATCCTGAAAAATAAAATAACAAAAAAAAAAATAAAATTGATAATAATCAAAAATATTTGTCAATATTGATATCAGCATAATCAGAAATATTTCTTGAGCAGCAAATCAGCATATTATAATGATTTCTGATCATGAATCATGTGACAATGAAGACTGGAGTAATGATGCTGAAAATTCAGCTTTGATCACAGCAATAAATATTTATTCACATAGAAAACAGTTATTTTAAATGGTAATAATATTTCACATTTAATTTTGTTAACACACATTAACACACATTATAAGTAAGGCTGTACATACTTAAATGTTTACATTTTAGAAGTTGTCTACACATTGCTACTGTATAGTACTGATATGTATCAGCCTCCCGGGATTCTCCTTCACACTGAGCAGATTGAAGACCAAACACATGTGTGTGCGCGCACACACACACACACACACACACACTCATCCCTAGTGTAACTCATTAGCAGTCTGGCACAGTGAAATCACAGGAGCCAAATAAATGGAGGGGAAGTTGTGAACGGCTCCGACGTTCAGTGTTTACATGTGAAATCCCTCAGGAGAAACGCAACTATGTGTCACCCTGAGAGCGTTTCTGCAGGAAAACACATGCTGATCTGATCCGCCACAATACTGGAGACACACCGAGCACTAAACACAACTCCATCATGACCAGAAAGTGCCAGAAAACCATTAGAGGATGAAGAATGCTACCAAAACAATAAGAAAAAGACCATATTCAAAACTATATATAGTTTGGTTTTGGTTTAGTTTTGTACTTTGATGTAACTTTCACCCAGAAATTGCTAGTAAATTTAACAAATAACTAAAGAAATAGCAAGTAACAATTCATTATTTTATTTATTTATTTAGTCATTTAGCAGACACTTTTATCCAAAGCGACTTACAAATGAGGACAATAAAAGCAGTCAAAACTAACAAAAGAGCAACAATATATAAGTGCAAATGACAAGTCTTGGTTAGCCTAACGCAGTACACGTAGCAAGGTGTATATATATTTCATATTTTTTGCATATCTTAACATTTTTGGTTCCCCAAAGAACCTGTCAGTTAACAGTTCTTAAAAGAACCATTTTTTGTTAGTGTGAAGAACATTTTCTTAGTGTGAAGAACCTTTTCTCCACTACAAAGAATTCAAAGCGGAATTGAAAGGTTCTATTGATGTTCCATGGAAGGTTCTTTATGCCTTTTTTTTTTTTTTTATGTGTAAGTGTGCGAACATATTTCTGTGTGTTAAATCTGCATACAAACCTTTCATGAACATATCATGATTTACTTTTGTACTAAAATATATTTTACATTTACGGGGGAAAAAAATAGGAACAACTGAAACCACATGAACAAATCATACTCTGGATGACCTTGTAATCATGATGAGACTACATTTTATACATTATTATTACATCTTTAATACACTATTCGAAAAACACATATTCTGAAGAATGTTGGTAACCATTGACTTCCATACAGTATTTCCATACTACAGAAGTCAATGTCTAACGCAAACTGTTTACCAACATTTTTCAAAACAGCTCCTTTTGTGTTCAACAGAAGACAAACTTATTCAGGTTTGGAACAACTTCAGGGTGAACAAAAGATGACAATTTTCTTTTCTTTTTTTGTAAACTATCTCTTTTAAGTGATTGAAATACTGCCGTGGGTGCTGTATATGGTTCGCTATTGCTCTTTGTCTTTGTTTTTCTTCTTTTGAGAGGTGATCTAATTATGTGTAGCTTGAAACAGAAGGAAAATTGACTGGCCTTTGCTGCATTTCTATAGATGTTTTGCCCTCAGGTCTCCACTCCAATCACGTGACTGAAAACCATGAATTATTAGTGAATGAGACCCCATTTCTAGCCAAGTACAACTGAAAATAAAACTAATAATGTTCACAACAGACTTTTTGTGACTTGAGAAACTAGTTTCAAAGTAGCTTTCCCAACACAAAGACATGATGACCGAGCGAGTGAAAGCTTGCAGCGAAAGCCCTCTCAGAAACATCTGCTCACGGTTTAATGTGCCACTAATCAGGACGAGAGGCCGATCAGTCCACATCAGATCCCACACTGCGGAAACGTCCATCTTTTCCCTCCGCACACCCATCTACTGCGGTGGCGGCCTCTTCCAGCAAATGAAATAACGAGGGGTTTCCATAGTGACGGCAGAGGAGCGGGAATCTTACTCGTGTGAAGGATGAAGCCTGTTCTCCAGGGGTCCCCGGGGAGCCCACAGCTCTACATCTTTCTCTTTCATACTCTCTCCCTTCTCCTGCCTCTCTCTCTCTGGAGCAGCATGTACTTTAGTGTGTCAGGGGTAAGTCTGCGCATTCAAAGCGTCAACTCAAACTCAGAAGCTTTCGGCATCATTACTGTACCGCAGAAACCGTGAGCAAAGGTTTGGCGTGACGACCGTCTCTCTGAATGGGTTTCTCTCGCCTGACCTCCCAGTCTCGTTCAATCGCTCCCCATCTATTTTTTATTTCACCTATATTTGTCTTTCGCAAAGGCAAACGTACCTGCGAAAACTCAATGGAATTGAGAGAAAGAAAACAGGTAAAGAGCGAGCGACCAGACAGTCAGACCTTGACCATTCACCTGGACGTGGAAGAAACACAGTGCTGCTTGAAGGTCACTGGTCAGATAGACGGCTCATAACAGAGGTTTTACTCGCTTGTTTAGAACAAAAAAGAGAAAATAAAACTTCCTCTCTGGTCCACCCAGAACATTTACTGAATCTAAACTGCGAAAGATCTCCCACATCTCTCCTGCATTACACAGGATGTCAAAAGTCTGCAAACGAAAATCAGAGATCTCAATACGAACTCAACATTTCTCAAATGATCTGAACTGCTCCACTTTAATTTTACAGCATTATACTTTCATTGGATGACTCATTTAAGTCTGAATAAGAAATTGTAAGAGAAATATCCAAGTCAAAGTTGACATTTAAATAAAACACAACAATTCATAAAATTCTTGATAGGTATTTTTGTCTAATTTTCCTGCAAAAAAACATTAAAAACAAGATTTGCTTGGGACTCAACCTGCATTTGCTACCACACGCATTATGATAGACCTATAGAAAAAAATATTTGAATCCTGCGGTAGAGGGTTAAATCAACTATATCTTAACACAAATGTATTTTGTTTTAAACTTGTTTATACTTGCTTATGCTGCCTTCACGAGCTAATGGAATTATCATAAATACGAGTTTCCTAATCGGAAATTAGACGTGAATTCTGGCAAGTCGTATTTACTTCTGGGAAATTCGGAGATAATGGACGCTACATTTTATTCTTTCCGACAACAGCACTAAAAGGCGACAATCTCATAATCACGACTTCATAAGTGGGAAATAGAAAATTTCCGACAGCACATGAAGGCAGCATTAACACAAAATGAAAAAAATATACAAATAAAATAAAATAAATCTGCCAATAATATAAAATACACTAGTATTAAACACACATCTCTGTAAACAATCTGTAAAAATAAAAACACGAGAAAAAAAAATACATACAAAATTACATACATCTTACATTTTACTTAAAAATAGGTTTTCTAACTTAAAAACATTTCTCATTTTAATTTTGTGTAAAATTATATACTAAAATAAATAAAACTGGCATACAAAAATAATAACTATATAAAAGGTTCAAAGATGAAAAGGGTGTTTCAAGTGTAATGCAGCTTTAAATTTAGTTTTTTTCCCCATATATTAGAATGTGTCCTGTTTAACTTTATATTGTTCTGAACAAAACATAACGATCATGCATTTTTTACCATGATTTACAGAAGACACCCACTAAAATGTAATTCAGTGTAACAATATGTATATACCAAAAAATCTTGTTAGGCATATTTTAAACATGGATTGTTTGATGACATATTAAAATACTCTATTTAAGCATCACAGTGCAGCCCTCAAATACAAATTAACTTTAAATTTTAAATCTTTATAGTTTGCTAATATCCTTCAAACCACTAGGTTTCACCTATTTGACAGCAAGAAGTTTTTGTAGGGAAGTGAAAGTCATTTAAAATATAATCAAATGTAGTATGATCACATATTCTTTTTTGTATTTTAATAAGTACAAGTCACAATAAGTATATTGTTTCATTTTTACATAAATATATCTGTTACGACGCTGAATGACCATGGTTTGTTACTCTGAATGACAATTTGCCAAAAAGGGAGATAATATTGCCATTGTTCCCATAACTGAAATGCTTTTAGTATTAGTCTGTCATTAAATTAGTTTTAATAATATTCCAGAGTAAATGACTAGAGAAGCACATTTTAAAATATAATAAGCATTTTACTGATGCTCCCCTGCCATGCTTGCTTAGCTTGTCACTTTGTTTCTGACTTGCTCTGACCCAAAAATCGCACAGAGGAATGATAATGATAGAATCTATTTTATATTGTTGGATTTATTTTTTATTTTTATTTTTTATTACAGTGCCTAGCAACGTCCTCTGTTCACAGGTGTCTAAAATTAATCAATAACACAAATCAATCAATTCAAAAAAGCATTCAAATATTAATATTTATTATGTTTAACATGTATTTGTCAATGTTAAACATTCCTCATTTATCTGTAATATAAATAAGATGCTAAAATGGTTATTTCTTCAGTGATACTGTCATTCAGTGTAATGGATGACACTGTGGTGTAACAGAGAATTTGCATTACATTGAATGACAAAAACATTACCCTGAATGACGAAACTTCTACTTCAGCTTATATTGCAGGCTATCAACTGGCCATCCATTTCAAACACTGAGCTTGACCAGTAAAGTGAATCACAATTATTCACAAAATCTATTTATTTTTCCAAAAATCTCACATTAAAAGTGTTTTTTTGGCATTTCACTGAATGACGTGTTTTTATAACCTATGTTACCACACCATGGAAAGGTGGAATTATCAAATATTTAAGAGCAATAATCTCACTTTTCTTGCAGCACCACACGGTCTTCAGGGTGCCATCTGATGGTGTCACACACTGTTGAATGACTGTCAGGTTTTTTTATATGATTTCAGAATGGCTTCTTGTTCCTGTTACACTGAATGTCCTCTGATAAACTGCATTTTCGGGACAAACGTCCCCTGGTTATTTAAATACTTTTAAAAAACAATAAGACATAGTCCTTTTAATATAATACAGCCAACATTTACTTGACAATGCCAAGACAACAAATGTATTTTTAACTTGGTATTTTATATGTGTATTTAAAGATGTAATGATGTAAACTAAAGATGTAAACTACTCGCAGTAAACCTCATAGCACATCAACTGCTCTCTATAACAACAGACCAATATTATACTTCCCTGTGGTTACTGCAACTGCATTCTTTACTGTTTATTCATTGTGTATATTTTATGTATATAGTGCATACTGTGTATATTGTGTAAAGGTGCATATTGTTATTTATGTCTATTGGAATATTATAATAGGTAGTAGGTACATATTATTATTTAAGCATATTGTCTATACTGCATGATACAGAGTCTTGCACCTAAGGATTTCACTGCTGGTACACATGTGTACACGGTGTGACAATAAAAAGATTTGATTTGATTATAGTGGCTTATATAGTCTGTTTATCTCGTCTTTATCTTGTTTCAAGGTTTTTGAGATTTTTGCTGGAAAACAAATCAAAAAGATTAATTAAAAACTCATTAAGGAGTCATTTTAGTCTGTGTTCTAATCCCTTTACTGTGGGAATGTTTCTAAAGCATTAGACGCAACAGAGTAGACACTTTATCCGAACACACTGCAGATTATCCATAAGTGTTTTTTACATAACCATATATTTTCGGTTAACACAAACACTTCAGTCTTTTTGCCTCCGTTTCCATCTCCCTCCCGCTCTCTTCTGTGTTTCCTGTCACAGATCGCCACAGGTGACCAGTTCATTGATCGCGACACACACATCGTACAGGAAACAGCTGTCAGACCCGCCGAGAGCCAGAAAAACAGATATATAGACGCAAAGGCAGGGATATATTTAGCACGCAAGTCATGCGACAGAGCATGAAACAGAAGAGTGATGAACAAATGAAGACTGAGCAGAGACGGGTTTCATCAGAGACACAACAGTCAGACACACGTTACTCCGTCCATTGACCTGAACACACAGACAGAGTCATTCTGAATAATTTAAGACCACTAGAGCATCCAACTCATATTTCATTCGTTTCAGCATTCTCACGCACTCCGTCGCTGATTGTCTATATTACGGCAATGGCGTCGCAAACACAGTGACTTCTGCCTGTTCAAATCTTGCACATAATTAGAGAAATAGTTCACCCAAAAATGACAATTTGCTTGCTTGTTTTTTCTTCATCAGATTTGGAGAAATTTAACATTAAATTTGCAGTGAATGGGTGCCGTCAGAATGAGAGTCCAAACAGCTGATAAAAACATCACAATAATCCACAGTCCATCAGTTAATACCTTGAGAAGCGAAAGTAGATGTCAAATCAATCAAGATGCTTTTAACTTCAGACTGTTGCTTCTGGCTAAAATAAGAGTCCTTCATCTATAATATTGCTTTCTCCAGTGAAAAACTCATCTGAATCAGGAGAGAAATCTGCACAGATCAAGCACCGTTTACAAGCCAAAACAGTTTTAAACAAATATGTGTGTGGATTTTGATGTGAGAGACAACAGTGGATGTAACTAAGTGTTATTATGGATTATGTACTGGTATTTTAGACAGAAGCAACGGTTTGAAGTTAAAAACATCTTAATGGATTTGTTTCTTACAAAGGCACAGCTTTTCACTTCACAAGACATTAACAGTTGGACCGGAGTGGTGTGGATTACTTGTGGATTATTGTGAGGTTTTTATCAGCTGTTTGGAGTCTCATTCTGACGGCATCCATTCACTGCAGAGGATCCACTGCTGAGCAAGTAATGTAAAATTTTATCAAATCTGTTGGAGTACTCATTTAAAGGATTAAATGAAGCACACACAAGACAAAGTTAAATGTTTTTGCATCAAAAAGCCTCAGATCGCAGCAGCTCCCAGCATGTGTACTTATGAGACTGCAGAAACGGTTGCTAGTCACAAACACCATGATCATTTTAAAAACATCAAAAAAATTTTTTTTATTTAAAAGTCATCAAGTATATGTGAACTTTTTAGTCAATGAAACTGCAACTCTGTGGATTAATCACAATTTGTGGGATGTGAAAACCTGTTTTGCAAGCACTTAAAACTTGCAAATTTGAGTTTTAGGACTTTTAATAGTCAAAAATGATTGCATACTTGACACTGATAGTCTATGATTGTGTAAAGTGTGCTCTATACGCAAAATGAAAAAGCGCAACGCAAAGAAACTGTGAGTCTTTAAGACTGTCTTGCACCTGATTTAACTAATTTATTATTATTTACAGCACTTTACACATGTATGACTTTCTTCTGCCCTTAAAAAATATGGTGTAGAAACTATTTTCACTAAGAAATTGTAGTAAATTCCACAAATAGTTACAAAGAAATGACATGTAACACACTGAATTAAATGTCAAATTTTGAAGTAGAAACACTGAAATAGTATGTAGCGTCTGGACCAATCAGACACACCATTTTTCATTTGATTTAACAAATCAATTATTCATTAGATTAACAAACGTTCACAGACCCCTCACCCAATAAACATACTGGGTGCCAAGTTGTCTGTGAACAAGGCCCAGGACCCTGGTTACCATGGCAACCCTGACACCAGATACATTTACGACCTAATGGAATGCGAAGCAGGGAAAATCACTGCATGTTCCATAGCAAGAGGCAAATGCACAGTAGAAATGGACTTTTCTACTAATTAATTCATAGGAAAACCTTTCTTTGAATGAACACACAGATCCTTCAGGTCATTGTGTATATTATTGCGGTCTTGTATATTATCTGTTGTATTGTAGACTATTTTATGCATGCTTATGATAGAACCACTCATTCATGTAACCTTACATATAACGTGTTTGGTCTCTATTAAATTATTCATATTTCCCCATGAGCTGATTTGCTACAAGTATTTTCTTTGGAAATGCACTCAAATAGTCTTACAAATTAGTTTACAACTACAAAAGGAGATGTTTTGCGTAATGTGAATGCACCCAAAAATAGTTAATTGGTGCGAGTAAAAATTATGACACATGTTTCCATACAGCTTCACGACAGATTTATCTGAACTTAAACTGTGCGAATTGTAGTGAAAAGTGAAACTGATCGCAGTTAAGTGAGATTCAATTTCAATTGGTAACCACAAAAACTACAACACAACTGAAACTCAAACTCAAGAAACTGAACTTCAGCCACTAACACATCTTTCCCTTTACTCAAAATTATATAAAAATACTTAATTGGTTAATGCAACAAAAATATTACATGTTGTGCAATGGCAACTAATGACACTATGCATGAAAGTCATGTTATTGGAATAAATGCAGACTTTTTAAAAAATCTGGGCGTAGAGATTACAGTGAAGTTTATAAGTCATGTTCTGAAGTTTATACAAGTAAACTCTATTCTGTCAGTCCAGACACCTGGAGACAGTGAAGCTGAAGCTTGCAGCGCAAACCTCGTCATCATTCCAGGAATCTGTGTGAATTCACAGGTTAAATCTCACCGGAGGTGAAACTCCAACACGTTCCTGCCATCGGTCTGTCATGTGTCAAGCGGCAGCAGCTGCCAGCCGATGTTTCACGTAATTACATAAACGTGTGACGAACAGGACACTCCAACATTACTCTATTACCCTCACAGTACAGTCAGAAATGGAAGGTAATGTGCTTTTACTGTCATGAATATAACGGCTATATCCTACAATGCGCTAAAGTTTACTTTCCATTTCAAGTGCTGAACAAACCAGAAGAAAGATCAACAATGATTTTAACTACTTTTTGACTCCTTGTGTGATCAGCTGCCAAAAGTTTGTTGATTTTAACACAGAATCGGATCGTTGTTTTGTTTGTCCTAGGCTCCGTGGCTGTTTTCATGGTGCGAAACAAAGGCCAAAATAGGATTAAATGTACAGTAAAAACTCTATATACAAAAAAAATGTGCTAAAAAAAAATCTCTTCCAAAAAGAATATATAAGTAAATAAGGTTACACTTTGTTTTGATAGTCCACTTCAGACATTCTACTGAGTAACTTTGCAACTACATTTCAACTAATGCTCATTATTGCAGCTACATGATACTAACTCTCAGAGTAGACTGCAGGTTTAGGGTTAGTAGAATAAGTTGACATAGGCCTATACTTGCAAAGTTTCTTATAGTCAGTATGCTGTATGTTGTGGACCATACAAAATAAAGTGTTAGAAGATATTAAGTGTACTAATACCCTAATGACTGCTAGTTGACATTTAGTTAATTACTGTTAGTAGAATGTCTAAAGTGGACTATCAAAATAAAGTGCTACCGTAAATTAAATTAAATAATGAAAACAAAATAATTTCCTTAGGGGGTTTTAAAGGTAGTGGAGTCTGGCTATTTTCCTGATGAGAAAGATTAAAATACAATAAAATGTACATTTTAAATATATTTTTGCTGAAAAAAAAGAAAAATACTCTTCAAAAATTAAATTAAATTAAAATATCGTCTGATGGTTTCAAAGAGAGTGGATTCTGGTTAACCCAAAATTGGATAAAAATGTTACCTATTTTTACTAGCTGAATTAATCAGCATGACGTCACATGACAAAATGTAGCCACTGTAATACAGTTTGGTGATGAAAAATGTCACAATACAGAAAGAAAAATCTGAATGGGTTTAAAAATAGGCTTTAAGCGAAACAATTTATTTCTTCCATCTTCAGATTTTGGGGTGAAATTACAGGATTTTCATGACAGGAAATATGCAACACTTACAGTATGCATTCATGAATTTGACCGACACTTTTATCCAGAGCAATTTATGCAGCATATAAGATAAACATCTCAAACAATAATATGCAATATTTTGGGAGGTGATCACACAATAAGTCCACAAGAAAATGCTAAAAATAAGCATTGCATTGTGGGACACAATTTATCAAGCACATTCCAATCCATCCATACAATAAAATTCATATACTGCACATTTCAATACACCTCAGAAAAGCGCAGTATGGATGCATATCGCACAACAATCAACAAGAAAGTTCTCACTTGGATTCATGTTGTGGGTGTTTTATAAAGTGTGCGTCTCTTTACTTGATAAATACATATATTTATATCCAAGTCCTTTCTGCAAAGATTAAAAGCACAGCATTATCTCAGTCGCCTCGCTGCGCTCTTATCTTCTCCAGAGTCCTGCAGAAGGATAGCGTCTGTGGACGACCTGTGCTTACTGACACATGAACACCAGAAGCTTCAGGTCCCACCTGAGCTGAAAAAACTCATTAAACTTTATCGTAGAAATGTGCTGGTTATCTTACAAATGTTCCTCTGCATGTTTAGAGGATGAAGGAGATAAAAGTGTTTTCACATCGCCAAACAGAAAACACATTCACTCGCGCTTCAGCTTCAAACTGGACTATAAATCGCTGCTTCTGGCACCGGGAACAGTGGCATTATTTAATCTAGACAATATGTTTCTGATTAAAAATAGAAGAAACAACTGCAACAAATCTTCAGATGCTTTTAAACAACTGCTGCAGATTTTACAGCATTATAAAACCAACAGCAGAATAGGGTTTGTGAGCAGCTGCATCTCTCACACACACACACACACACACACAAATCGACCTCCACAGGCTCTTCTGTTACGAGATAACCGACACAGGATTTCTCAGGCCAGTGGTTCTCAAACTGTGGTCCTCAAAACACATTTAACACAGCAGACTAAAATAATAAAATAATAATAAAACAATGAAATTTTGTTTAGAATTTTATATTATATTACTTTGTTATTTTAATTTTATAAGTCAAATTTAAATGAGCCTATACACTGTATAAAATATTATTAAATATACAACCAAAAACCGGTCCAACATCAAAAAAATAAATCAAAAAAATCCCACATACTCGTTATACTTGCAAATGGATCAAAAATAGATTTATTCCCACACAACGTGAAGGTCGACTGAAATGTTGTGAATGAATAAACCTACATTTTTGAAACATTTGCAAGTACGGATAGTGTGCGGGATTTATTATTTTTTGTTAAAATGCATGTGCATAAAATATGTAAATCTGTATTGAATCTGTATTTTTTGCTTGTTTAAGTAAAAGTGAAGCACTGTCTAAGGCCAATACATCAAGAGCTTTAATATAGAAGGAAACATCGTGTTGTGACTTGATCCACTTAGAAAAACAAACAGAGTAAAGAGAAACGTACTCGGTTACTAACATAACTTCGGTTCCCTGAGATACGGGAACGAGTATTGCGTCTGCTAAGACGCTATGGGAAAAAACTTTTTTTCTCCTGAACTGAAGCCTTTTTTCAATCACGCAGTGTAACTTCGGTTCCCTGAGATACGGGAACGAGTATTGCATCTGCTAAGACGCTATGGGAAAAAGCTTTTTTTCTCCTGAACTGAAGCCTTTTTTCAATCACGCAGTGAAACTGCACGGCCATTGGTTCGTGCAGTGTATAAAAAAACGAACCAATGGCTCGGCAGCGGAGCTGACGGGCTGAGCTTCTTGAGGTCACACCAGGCCTGGTTAATCGTTCCAGAGGACTCCTGCAATTTCGGCACCCAGAGGTCGAGAGCTGACAGGTGAACTAATGCCAGAGAGCTTGAGCGTGATATGGTCAAGGGCTCTCTGTCAGATTTGTTTGCGTAACGCATTGCGTGTCTCTTCAAGCGGAGAGGATCCTGGCCTGCAAGTCCGGGCCTTCCAGGTTGTAAAACCTTGCGAATGTGGACGGTGAGGCCCAGCCGGCCGCCTCACAAATATTGGTCAAGGACTCTCTGTCAGATCTGTTTGTGTAACACAACGCGTGTCTCTTCAAGCGGAGAGGATCCTGGCCTGCAAGGCCGGGACGAATGAGGACGTCGAGGACCAGCCGGCCGCCTCACAAATATCCGCAATAGACACACCGCTGGACCATGCCCAAGACGAGGCGATGGCTCTAGTAGAATGGGCCCGTACTCCGATGGGACATTGAAGGCCCAGGGAAGAGTACGCTAGCGTGATGGCATCTACTATCCATCTAGAAAGTCTTTGCTTCGTGACCGGATGCCCTTTGGTGTGGTTACCGAAGCTGACAAAGAGTTGTTTCGACCGCCTATAAGGCAAGGCAAGTTTATTTATATAGCACATTTCATACAATGGTAATTCAAAGTGCTTTACATAAAATAAATGAAAAAATTATAAAAAAAATTATAAACAAGGAATTTAAAACTTTGAAAATTATTTAAAAATTTATTCAAGAGGTTTAAAATTAATTTAAAACAGTTAAGAATAGAAAATGATTATATATAAAATATAGTGCAATCAGTTCGGACATTGCACAGTGCTCATTCAGTAAATGCACAGCTAAACAGATGAGTTTTGAGTCTGCATCTAAATGTGACTAATGTTTTAGCACATCTGATCTCTTCAGGAAGGGGCGGAACGCTCAATATAAACTCTCAGAGCTCTGACGGGGCAGAGCAGAGATAACTCACTGTCCTCTTCAGAGGGAGGAAGTGCAGAGAGCGTAATGACCTGTGCTCTGAATGGAGTGGAGATCACCTTTGGTACGTAACCATGCCTTGGTTTCAGGATGACCTAAGAGTTGTTAGGCCCGAATCCAAGGCAGGCAGGGCTAGTGGAGAGTGCCTGCAGGTCCCCCAATCGCTTTACTGATGCTAGTGCCAGAAGCAAAGCAGTCTTCAGTGACAGTGACCGAATGTTGGCAGACTATAGCGGCTCAAAAGGGGGACCCTTCAGGGCCCTCAACACAGTGGGCAGATCCCATGAAGGGACGGTTAGGGGACGAGGCGGATTCAGCCTCCTGGCGGATAAGAAGCGGATAACCGCGCTGTTTCTGCCCACTGATTGGCCCGCAATAGGGGCATGAGAGGCCGCTATAGCTGCCACATAGACTTTGAGAGTGGATGGGGAGCGTCCCTTATCCAGCAGCTCTTGCAGGAATGACAACACCTCTGACAGATCGGAAGTAGGAGGGTCTTTGCCGCGGTTTACACACCAAGCGGAGAAAATAGACCACTTAAGAGGCGTCTCGAGGCATCTCGTAGATGGGGCTCTAGCCTCCGAAATTGTGTTTAAGACTCGCTCTGGGAGGCTCGAAGGACCCTGTCGAGTGGCCAGAGGTGTAGGGCCCACAGATCGGGCCGAGGGTGCCATATTTTCCCGTTCGCTTGAGAGAGGAGATCCCGTCTCAACAGAATGGGCCAAGGGGCCGCTACCAACAGCTGAGTCAGCTCTGATAGCCACAGCTGGTTCATCCAGAGAGGGGCCACCAGGTAATAAATTGGGCAGTGAGAGTTATCTTCTGAGGTGAAGAGGTCTACCTCGGCATTGCCGAAGATCTCCCAGATCCTCTGAACCGTCTGCGGATGGAGCGTCCACTCCTCTGAGCGGACATTGCTCCTTGATAACATGTCTGCTGCTTGATTCAATTTGCCCGGTATATGCGCTGCTCTCAGCGAGCGCAGGTTGATTTGAGCCAATTCCAGGAGGCGCTCTACCAGAGTGAAGAGACGCTTCGAGGAGAGGCCTCCATGGCGATTTATGTAGGACACCACAGACATGTTATCCGACCAGATTAGCACATGGTGCCCTTTTACAAGTGTACTACACACTGCTAGCATTTCCAGGCAGTTGATGTGGAATCCTTTCTCCGCCTTCGACCAGTGGCCGAAAGTCGGTATGCCTTCGCACAGCGCTCCACAAACTGTGTTGGAGGCATCTGTCGTGACAACTGTCCTTCTGCAAACCATTCCCATTCCCCCTGTTCCATCCAGCGAGAGCTCTTCCAGGGGGCCAGCGCTGTTATACAGGCCTGATTCACCCTGACCTGCAGGTGTCCGTGACGCCATGCATGGGATGGAACCTGTGGTTTCAGCCAGCGCTGAAGGGGGCGCATACGAAGCAGAACCAACTGTAGCGCTGGTGATGCCGCAGCCATGAGGCCCAGCATCCTCTGAAACGTTTTGAGAGGGCGAGTGGTACCAATCTCGAAGGAGGTCGCCAGTCTCCGTATGGTCAGAGCGCATTCCGGCATGACTACAGCTCTCATTTGGGAC
The DNA here is from genome assembly GCF_001515625.1 of Sinocyclocheilus rhinocerous. Classification (NCBI taxonomy): domain Eukaryota; kingdom Metazoa; phylum Chordata; class Actinopteri; order Cypriniformes; family Cyprinidae; genus Sinocyclocheilus; species Sinocyclocheilus rhinocerous. The sequence goes on from NW_015656172.1 coordinate 217,553, forward strand.
AAGTCGAAAATTGTTCCCAGGAATTATATTCGCTGGCTGGGGAACAGCGCGCTCTTGGCAAAATTGACCCTGAGTCCCAGGCACTCCAGGGGGCTGAGGAGGAGGGTCCTGTGTGATATTAGTTCTGCCTCCGACTGGGCCAGAACGAGCCAGTCGTCGAGGTAGTTGAGAATGCGGATTCTCATCTGTCTCAGAGACAAGGATCGGTTTCAGCGTAGTCATCCTGAACAACCTTTTCATGAAGGCGTGATTCAGGCATCTGAGATCGAGGATGGGCCGGAGGCCACCATCTTTTTTGGGGATGAGGAAGTAACGGCTGTAGAAGACTGACTCACTCTGAGCTGGACAAACCGTTTCTACAGCTCCTTTTGCCAGCAGATTCATCACCTCTGAGCGCAGGACGTGAGCGTCCTTACTTTGCACCAAGGTGGGGACCACGCCGCTGAATATCCTCGTTTTATTATCCCCATGACACATCTCGATGGCATGCCAGGCCTCGGCCCGTGTGGCGAGGGGTAGAATTAACTCGAGTGACTGGCCGCATGGGGGCAGAATACTCGTGAGTAATGGAAGAGGAAGTTTGCTCTCTTTTTGAAAATGTTTGTGTTTAATTGTTCCCGCTATAACAGCGGCTGATTGCTTGGGCGCTTGAACGGACCCGTTGTTTGCATAAAACACATTTTCCTCTGTACCCGGAGTTGAACGGGGTGTCCGGTCGTAGCGAGACCTGGCCCCATCCTCTTCCTGTCCCGCAGATCAGGAAGATGCCTGAGGCACCGGGTCCAACGCAATCTTGGGTCGGGTCCCTGGTGCTTAGGAAGAGGGTAACGATTTCTGTGCCTCCGTGAAGCGCTCTGCGAATCCATTGACCGCCGGTCCAAAGAGACCCTTGGGAGAGACTGGAGCATCAAGGAAGGGGATCTCATCCGCCTCCTTGATCTCCGTTAACGTCAGCCATAAATGGCGCTCGAGCACCACAAGGCTGGCCATCGATCTCCCGATCGCCTGAGCGGTGGTCTTGGTGGCACGCAGACCCAGGTCGGTTGCGCTCCTCAGCTCCCTGAGGGTCGCGGAGTCCAGGCTAGACTCATCTGAAGATGCGAGGATTTTGGCCTGAAAGACCTGGAGGACCGCCACTGAATGAAGAGCTGAAGCCGCCTGTCCAGCTGAAGTGTAGGCGCGTCCAGCGAAGGCTGATGTGGTCCTACACGGTTTGGACGGGTGAGCGGCCTTTGCTCTCCAGCCGATAGCCGTGGACGGGCAGAGGTGCGCGGCCACCGACTCATCCAGGGGAGGAAGCTTATCGTACCCCTTCTCTTCAGCGCCGTCGATTGAAGTGAGGGCGGATGAAGCAGAAGTACGGAGGCGGGTGGACTAGGAAGCGCGCCACGATCTGGTGAGCTCGTCGTGGACCTCCGGGAAGAACGGAGAGGGACGCTGACGAGGGGCCTTGCGACGCCCCGTCAGGAACCATTCATCCAGACGGCTGCGAGAGGGCTCCTCTGGTGGAGACCACTCTAAACCCAGCTCTTCGACCGCTTTTGAGAAGATACGGAGAAGTTCGACATCCATCCCATCTTTGGCGGCGCTGGGTGCGGACGATGGCAAGGGGGTGGGGTCGGTCACCGAGCCCAAAAGCTCCTCTGCGTCCGAGGCTGTTAATGACATGCTGTCATCAAGCAGCTCGTCCTCACTTCCCCCAAATGAGATCAGGTCGCTCGCGCCGGCAGAGGGACGCTGGTCAGTCTGGGAGAAAAGGACAGGAGAACTCTCACTCTGGGGCGAGGGCAAGGCACGTGGGATCTGGGCCGATGTGAGCTTGCTCGCAGTCGGTCGCTCGAGTCCTCTGCCCCGCTGTTTTTTCCTCACAGGTCCCTGGGAGGAAGAAAATGGGAGGGTGCGAGGGGCAGAGTTGCTCTCTGAAAAGAAAGCAATCCGCGAGCGAAGAGAGGCGAGACTGAAGTTCTCGCAGTGAGACCACTCAGTTCCCGTGAGTGCAGCTTCCACGTGGGATTTCCCCAAGCAGGAAACGCACTCGGTGTGGCCGTCATCGGCGTGCAGGGGAGACCCTCACGAACCGCAGTAACGGCACGGCATTTGCAACAACGCCAAGCTCTTTTAGAAAGCTCTTTTAGGGTCGCCGGATGGCGGCAGGGGAAAAGGACTGGAACTGTTGCATCGCTGAAGCGGCGGAGAAGCAGTTCAGCCGTGCTGAGAGGTCCCGATTCCAGCTGCGAAGGTGTGTCAACGGCGAGCAGGCTTCGGATCAGCGTAGAGCGTAGTCGTCGCTGAAGGAGAAGAAATGTGAGAATCCTGTGGCGAACGCCCCCTTATA
>NW_015656172.1:224036-229020 GCF_001515625.1 Sinocyclocheilus rhinocerous
AGCCGAGCTGAGAGGTCCCAACTCCAGCTGCGAAGGCATGTCAACGGCGAGCAGGCTTCGGATCAGCGTAGAGCGTAGTCGTCGCTGAAGGAGAAGAAATGTGAGAATCCTGTGGCGAACGCCCTCTTATATAGCCAGATGCCCCATCCATTCTGGCGGGCTTTGACTGACTTTGTCGCTCTGCTGCCGAGCCATTGGTTCATTTTTTTATACACTGCACGAACCAATGGCCGTGCAGTTTCACTGCGTGATTGAAAAAAGGATCCTTACTAAATTAAAAAAAAAATTCTGAATATTATATACATATAAAACATATGAGCCTACATGTTAATCATATAAGTTGCATCTGGAAACTTATTTTTACGTTCGCTACGTGAGGCACAAGAAGTGAGCGTTAGAGAACTCACTAGGTTAAAGTGTCTCCGTTGACTCCAGTTCATCCCCACAGCTGAATAAACAATAAAAGCATCACTTTACTCTGAGTGTTGACAGACAACCAGCCCCGCAGCCATGACAACCTCACCACGGTTACCGGTTCCCGCGCACTGTTGGCAGTTAACATGACAGTTAACAAATGACAGGCTTTAAAAATCGAACATTAACAGGGCAGGGGCGAACGCCCTCTTATATAGCCAGATGCCCCATCCATTCTGGCGGGCTTTGACTGACTTTGTCGCTCTGCTGCCGAGCCATTGGTTCATTTTTTTATACACTGCACGAACCAATGGCCGTGCAGTTTCACTGCGTGATTGAAAAAAGGCTTTAGTTCAGGGAAAAAAAGCTTTTTCCCATAGCGTCTTAGCAGACGCAATACGAGTGTAGTATCAACAGGGAACTGTCTGTTTGTGTGTCAGTGAATCAACCCACACTAAAATACAGACTAAAATACAGACCAACGCTAATGAATACAAAACTCTCCTCCTACATTTCTATTTCTATCATATGAAAGATTTAAAGCACCAAACAAAAAGCACAACAAACACACAAAGCCAAAACAGCCATGAGGCATCAGCATGCCTCCTTACCAGAATGAACAACCAAACTTACCTGGTCGATCACCTGACAGCAATTACACGCCACATGAACACCTGTCACATGTCTTTATATCATCCTGCCCTTCAAAATAAAAGCTCCTATTAACACAACAAATATATATATATATTATTATATATATATATTTTTTTTGCGTTGCAATAGTAACCGTTCATTAAAAGTTTAAATAAAAGTTGAAAGGCAACTGTATAAACTAAATAGTTTGGAAGCCTCCGACCAGGAGGAATAAAACGGAAGATTGCCTGAGCTCTTGCATTACAATTACCTGACAGACTTTAATCCTTTATGGAAATGTTGACATTTACACTAATTTACATTTTAAGAGAGTGAACATCATGTGAATAAGCTACTTTGTTAGCCGCTCTTTAACACGAACCCGATGTAAACAGCTTGTGCACAATAATTTGTCAAAATGTAATTTTTAGATTAGTTTTTTTGGATCCATAATTATTGATCCTTACTAAATTAAAAAAAAAATTCTGAATATTATATACATATAAAACATATGAGCCTACATGTTAATCATATAAGTTGCATCTGGAAACTTATTTTTACGTTCGCTACGTGAGGCACAAGAAGTGAGCGTTAGAGAACTCACTAGGTTAAAGTGTCTCCGTTGACTCCAGTTCATCCCCACAGCTGAATAAACAATAAAAGCATCACTTTACTCTGAGTGTTGACAGACAACCAGCCCCGCAGCCATGACAACCTCACCACGGTTACCGGTTCCCGCGCACTGTTGGCAGTTAACATGACAGTTAACAAATGACAGGCTTTAAAAATCGAACATTAACAGGGCAGGCAGGCTCTGAAAAGGTGTGTGCTTGAGAGCAGGAGGCGGATTTCGGTCTGATTATCCTAATGGCTGAAAATAGCACATGTGAAGCCAGCGCAGACAGAAGAGACACGCGGGAAAAGGAGGCTGGGTGATAATTATAACTGAAGAAGATCACATCATGATGCTGTACTACTAGAGTCGCATGTCACTTAAAACCATCAGTATAAGAGGTCATAGCATGGAAAACGTCATTTGATGAACTATGTGCTACAACTTTCATAACTGTAAATTCCAGAACATTTATAGAAACATCATGTATATTGGGGAAAACTTCAAATTGAAGAAGAAAGCAATACTTTCATTTAGTTAGTTAGTTAGTTAGAAATGCATAATTTTATTCATCAAGGATGCATTAAATTGACCAAAAGTGACAATACAAACATTTCTAAATAAACTAGGTTCTTTTGAACTTTCTATTCATCAGAGAATCCTGAAAAAAAATAGTTTTTTACAAAAATATAAAGCAGCACATTGCAACATTGATAATAATGTTGTCTTAAGAAAAAAAATGTCTTAAGCAGAAAACCTGCATACAGGTCTATGTTTTGATTTTAAATGTAACCAGAAACGTAATAAGAAAGTAGCAACAGAACTCGTCAAGGAGTATTAACCCAACTCCAACCACTGAATCTATTGTTATATGCTATATGTTATATGTTATATGTTATATCTGTCATTAATTACTCACCCTCATGTCGTTCTAAACCCGTAAGACCTTCGTTCATCTTCAGAACACAAATTAAGATATTTTTGATGCATTCCGAGAGCTCTCTGACCCTCCCATAAACAGCAAGGATCCGTACACGATCAAGGCTCAGGAATGTAGCAAGGAGATCGTTAAAATAATCCATGTGACATCAGTGGTTCAACCGTAATTTTACGAATCTTACGAAAAAACTTTTTGTGCGCAAAGAAAACAAAAATACCGACTTTATTTACCAATTCGTCTCCTCCGCGTCATCCTATAGCGCTATTTTGGAGAGTATCACATACGTAAACAACATATGTACGTGGATACATTGTTTACGTTCAGATCAAAGCGTAAACAACGTAACGCACACTGTGTTTACGCATGTGATACTCTCCAAAATAGCACTATAGGGTGACGCGGAGGAGACGAATTGTTGAATAAAGTCATTATTTTTGTTTTCTTTGCACACAAAAAGTAATCTCGTAGCTTTGTAAAATTACGGTTGAACCACTGATGTCACATGGATTATTTTAACGATCTCCTTGCTACGTTTCTGAGCCTTGATCGTGTAAGGACACTTGCTGTCTATGGAGGATCAGAGAGCTCACGGAATTCATCAAAAATATCTTAATTTGTGTTCCGAAGATGAACGAAGGTCTTACGGGTTTGGAATGACATGAGGGTGAGTAATTAATGACAGAATTTTCATTTTTGCGTGAACTATCCCCTTAATAGTGCAGTAACAAGTCTGGGCAAACTAGGCACCAATCAGAAGCCGCATTTTTATGATGTCATCATGTAGACTTCTTACAAAGTATTTTACAGTATTTTAAAACTACAAAACACTAAAGCATTTTGATACAAAATATGAAGCCATTTTCATCAACCCTATCAAATACAAATTACAAAATCCTATTTTATATTTGAAATACATGAATCATAAATACTGCCCATCCCTGCGCAGAAGTATGCAAATACATATTTGACAGGCAGGCAGGACAGCCTATTGTAATGTTTGGACCGAACATTTTGATTGGATGAACATTTTATGGTCCTACGCCTTCAACAGACGACATAAATACATATAAATAAAATTATACCACCTAATTTAGTGATTGCTATATCGGGATGTGAAGAGACTTTAAACCAGCATAACAAAAATGTTTTTGGACCAAATCGCCTACCCTGCATTTAATCATGTGTTTTTTAAATTTTTTTATTTTACTGCTTCACGAACCCAAACGTGTGTCCTAATTTCACCTTTACACATAATCTCATCTCATCTAATTTATATTATCCTCCCACTCTTATTCTTCATTCTTTCGCTGTGAGTCGCATCAAAGCCAGAGTGATTGGAAGAGAAACACGAGTGAAAGCAGGCGCTCGCGCGCTCACAAACCCGTCTTAACAAGCTAATTAAATCTGTTTTTTACAACACTCCCTGCTTGTTAATTTGTGTACCGCCGGAGCAGCTGAAATTACACACACCGAAGACTCGTCTGAACTTCTGATCTAGCCTCTTCCGCGGCGCACGCTGCGCTTCTGCGTGTCGAAGTGTCCTAATGAGTCCAACCCACGGTGACGTAAGCTGTACGAAAGGTTAAAGAGCAGCTAAAGTGCTGCGAAACATCTACCACACAAAGAATGCTTAATCAAATGTTTTAATGAAACTACTGAAACCAGGGGCGTATTTAGTGATTTGGGGGCCCCAGGCAAAATATATGAATGGGGCCCTATGTATTTGCACACATTTACAAATTTAGCCTTGAGGTTCCTTTTTTTGTTGCCATGCTTGCTGCTGCATAATGGTGCCCCACAGTTGTGTCCAGTGTTTCTACATTTTTCATGTACATGTTATAATGGCTTTATTTCATGTTGTAGACCACAAAATAGCAATTGATTTACAGTTTTCACAAAAACAAAATAAATTATAAAATGATAAACATCACAAATGAGCCTTTAAACAATTTTTTTAAGAAAAGAGATGAGTCGGAAGTATAAATTATTATATTAATTTAAAACGGGGTTATGTGGGTGGATTTTCGCATTGGTCTGCTGCCGTTCGGCACGCACATGATTTGCAGATTAATTTGCCAATTTAAATGTTAAACCACAAGAAGAAGAAACGAAAGAGAGCTCAATTCGTTACTCACGCGCTGAACCAAACCCCCCCCGCCCCCGGTCCAGCCGGTCCGCGAAAATATTTTCCAAATGTAAAAACGTTTGGAGACCCCTGAGCTAATGTATTAAAGATTTATTAACATCATAGTATGAAGCAGAGTGAGACGGAAAGCCGTCGAAGCGAAACGAGGCCGCTGAAGCAATTGCTAATGAGAGACGAGAGTGACACATGGCTCGAAAGCAGCGGAGCTTTTATTATGCCACACTTTAGCGCTTCCGCT
>NW_015656172.1:229870-234133 GCF_001515625.1 Sinocyclocheilus rhinocerous
CACAACATATTAAAGCGTGTTTGGTGTTTCCATGTTTTCTACAAAGCGAGAAAACATGGAACGAGGGGTTATGACGTCATTGGCAGGCGACACAATGACACTTTAGACGCGGCCCGTGTCACTAGTTAAAATCGCTTATTTCTTTGGATTTAAACATTCTTCGAAACATTTGGGATAATGTAACTACACAAGTCAGCAAAATATATAACACCGTTCTAGTGGTTTTTGAATATTTTAACAAAAAAATCTTACATATTGTGCTTTTAAATGAAAATGAAAAAAATATTGAAAAGGAAATTATACATTTCCACACCTAAGGATTATATCAACCAAACTGCGTATGCGTCCTCTACTTGGGTTCTTATGAATAAGTAAGCAGCATAAATAAATATATAATATGCACTGTTGCTCAGTATTTAATTACAGCTTCAGATGCATGATATTCTCAATTGCTACAAGCAGGATACACGAGAAGTTGTCGTGGTGATGAACACCATAAAAAGCAACCATTCACGTGTCCGCTCTTAATGCGCATCTCGTAGATGAAAAGTATTTTAGGGGGCCCTTAGCTTTTGGGGGCCCAAGGCAGTTGCCTACCTTTGCCTAATGGGTAAGTCTGCCTCTGACTGACACTATACTGACTATTTTTATCATTTCATTTGTCCCTAAAGTCCACTTATAATGCTAGTCAAGATACCACCATCAAAGCCGTAATTAGTTTTTCACCACCTTCTCTCTGACCTTTACAAGTTAACAGGCTGTTTCTGCTGTTGTATCTCAAAGATTTCCATATATAAATGACCTCTGTTATGTTCATTTGTCTAAACACTATTTACTATCATTAATCAGGTCAGCTGTCTTAGCTAATGCTAAGTTCATAGCTAGAATCTTATGTGAGTGATATTTATCTTGATATTGAAGTGATATTTATCTTAATTTATCTTTTCTTCACACATCGAATGCGATTCACTGACAATGTCGTTTCCTTGGTAACCAAACACACTTTTAATTAAATCAATACATAGCCTATAAATCAACCACAACTTTTAATAAAACTTTACTTGAAGCAAAATTGTTTGGTGTGTTGTAAATGATTCCTCAGCTGTGGGACAGTCATTTTCACACAATGAATAGCCTGATAATACACAAACAGATATTAAAATTATTATTTATTCCACCCTTTGCCTAAATTATCTTAGTTTTATGAATGTAATAATATTTAATGATAGATTTGCATAGCCTAAAATTGAAAGTCTGAGTTTGAGACAATGATAAATAAGGCATTTGCAAATAAATGACTGCATTATAAAATGTTTAATAGATAACTTTACTGTGACTTTCATATAATAAAAAGGGGGTAAAATACATTTGTATCAAGTTTAATAAAAATAAAACGCTATGACATAAAAGTGCTTGTAGTTGAAGACAAGTCATTTTTGATGTTTTAAGCAGATGTTCTGGACGGACTGTGCAGTTCTGCGCTTGTAAAGTTGCATTATGTCTACAAATCAACCTTCGTGAAAAATCATGTTCCCCATGATATGATCCCTTTATTCAGGCAAACATGACTCAGAGATTTTCTGCACCATCATTTGGTTTCTCATCATGCTCCTGACACAGCGGGTGAGATTCATCCGGCTCAATCTATTTCCACAGAATTGGTGTGTTTCTGGACGAACGGGCCATCCGCTCTCATTCTGTAATTTTGGGGAGTTTTGAGTGTCAGCCAGTTCTGTCCCACTCAGGGTTTGCATTATTCATGACTCCGCTCATTATTCATACATGTATTTATTAGCACTATTTATTAGCACTCTGAGGTACAATTAGGCCGGCTCTGATTCTGAACGTGCTTATCTGTGTAAAAAACTGACATAAATCCCACCAAAAATGACATAAACAAATCAAACAGAGCAATATCTTCTGACCAGAAACAGCCATTAGCAACTCTGTTTTTTATGCTTTGTTGCTGTTCATTGTTGATGTTTTTCAACAACGAGATAAAAAAAAAGACTCAAAGAATATTGATATCAATATTCATGTAATTACGACTCAGTCTCAAACTCCCCATCCACATACATGAAATCTGCTCTATTGTAAATATGTCAAATTAAAGGTATAACATTGTATAAATCAGTGGTTCTCAGGGGTCCTTAGAAAACTTTCAAGGGGGCCTAAAATTACTTACATTTTTTTAGACAAAACAAGCATTAAAACAAGCCAAAACTACTATAAATCAACATATTCCCACTTTAATTTAGAGATATTTTTTCTTTCTTTCTTTCTTTCTTTCTTTCTCCCTGAATATATGAAGAACCCTATTTCTAATAATATGAATAAAATAAAATAAAAATATTTATTATGATTAAATTACTAATGGAAAGCTCTAAAATATTTTAACAGGCAGAAATGGTTGGTTGGTTGATTGATTGATTGATTGATTGATGGATTGATTGATTTATAGATAGATAGATAGATAGATAGATAGATAGTAAAGTTACAGTACCAAATCAGGTATTAATATTAGCAACAACTTCAGCTGTTCATATTGCTTTCAATTACACCAAAATGGTGTTAAAACTGCTGTTAAATGGTACTTTTTGCAATTGAAATGACCTTTACACAGCGGCAATGTTCAACCTCCATTCATTTTATCTTTTGAAAGGATAATACTGGCTAAAATATCCAGAGTTAAATGATTTAGCTCATAGGGGTTCGGCTGAAGAAAGGTTAGGAGCCTGTAGTCACGGAAGACCGAATGGATTCAGAAATAACATAAAGCTGACAGCGAGCGTGTCTTTATAACCAGACGAGCAGGAAAGTCGATCGTGACGGCGGGAGAGTGACTCTTCGGCCCGTAAGCAGAGTCCCGTGTCAGTCGAGGGTCATCAGAATACTAACAGCACTCCTGATGTCCAGAGGTCAGACTGTGAGTGACCGGAGCATGAATATGGTGAATCCTGCAGGCATTTTAATACGATGTTGAGTCTACTGCCATCCAGACGCCAGAACTGACTCTTTGACATGATCAAAGTGTGCTTAACTTCTGTTTATAACTCTAGAAAGCCTACTACTATACTGCCTTCTGATCTTCTGGCTGATAGTTTAGACTTTTTTAGCAAGTAAAACGTCATTATTTCATATGCCAGGCTTTACAAAACACATGCAAACTTTTATTGACTGATTGATTTATGACAATTTTTGGTTCAATAAACTGGTCCATTAAAAATAAAATTTAATATGTCAGGCTTTACAGGGCTTTCATTTTGTTTCAGATAGAGCTGTTTATTCTATTCACCCCTAGATAACCAGTTTACAGTCTTCTTGTTCTTGTTTCTAGTTTTAATGTAGAAGTGATATGTCATGACATGACTGTGAACATCAGCGCCGGCACTGCATGAAAGTAATTAGACATGATGTTATGAAGGTCCAGATCTTCTCTCTCTCACACAGACAGACTCATTCGTCTTCTAACTCATAAACTTTATCATTCAAGCATCTTTTACTCACAAGTTTTCCTATATTACCTCAGGTTGTTGCATAATGCTGCCGCCTCAAGGGAAATGAACGTGTTTTTTTAATGATTCGTTCGCAATCTGCCTGCCAATTGTCAATTAAAACTGCATATCCATCCAGGGAGCTAAACTCATTAGCTCGTGGAGAAAAGAAGCCAGAAACTTTCATGGCTGTGTCTAAATTAGACATGCAGATCATTAGACCAACTCAAACAAGTTTCGAGTCTGTCCGAGAAGAAATAAAACACAATCTGTTCCTCCAACAAGAAGCAGAAATGAGCAGCAAGAGAAACACATACTGGATCTGTTCTGAATTGAGTCAGCTGCCTGCTGTCTACATAGGGAGCAACATCCTAAGACAGCAGCCTATTGACAGAGACCTTCATAAGTGACTGGATATGCATCAATCTGCATGGCAACAACTTAACATGGAACATAAATAACGCACAAGATACTTGACTCACAACTGCATGGTTTATTATATTTAAAGGGATAGTTCTCCCAAAAATGAAAATGTTGTTATCATTTACTCAACCTCCACGTGTTCCAAACCTGTATGAGTTTCTTCTTTCTGTTGAACACAAAAGATGATATTTTGAAGACTGTTGGTGACCAAACAGCTGACGGTAGCCATTGACTTAAAAAAACAAAACACTATGGATGTCAATGGCTACCATCAACATTCTTCAAAACTAATTTTGTGTGTGTGTGTGTGTGTGTGTGTGTGTGTGTGTGTGTGTGCGTGCGCGTG
>NW_015656172.1:234274-236741 GCF_001515625.1 Sinocyclocheilus rhinocerous
TGTGTGTGTGTGTGCGTGTGTGTGTGTGCGTGTGCGTGTATGTGTGTGTGTGTGTGTGTGTGTGTGTGTGTGTGCGTGTGTGCGTGTGCGTGTGCGTGTATGTGTGTGTGTGTGTGTGTACATGCGCGCGTGTGTATGTGTGTGTGTGTGTGTGTGTTCAGCAGAAGAAAGAAACTTATACAGGTTTGGAAAAGGTGAAGGATGAGTAAATAATGACAACATTTTAATTATTTGATGGACTATAAGTTTAATTAAAATATTTTAAAAAGTGTAACTATTTTTAGCTATTTGCCAACATTTCTTATTTTCATTTAGTTTAACTTGAAATACTAAAATAACTAAAACTAAAACTGAAATAAATATCAATGAAAACTATATAGAAATTATAGAAATAACTGCAAAAGCATGTCAATGATGATACAAAAAGAAATTATTACCAGTGTTATTTTAGTATACATTTTTGTAATTATAAGTTTTTCATCTAATATTTATATTTTATTTAATTTCAGCTTTATTTCCATTTATGAAAATTATTTTTAATAATTGTAGTTTTAGTGAACAGAAACAATACTGAATCCAAGCAAAAAATACACAGCACACACAAATATTTGGTAAAATAATCCAGTTTTAAATGTACTAACTCTATTTATCTATACTTTTGAGTACAATTTGTATTATTATTAATATTTTATTATTATGTAGTATTAGTAAATTTGAATAGCACCTTTACATAAAATGCAGCTCAAACTGCTTCACATGTCAGAATATAAAAAAACATGTCTTTTGGCTCCACCGTATTTGGTGAACTTTTTCACTGATCCTGTTGCAATGCATTCTGGGACTGGATGCTCCATTAACAGATAAGTATGATGTCTAGAAATGTGGGAATCTCGTCATTTTGGATCAGAGCAGGACTGGACAGATCAAACTTCAACTGAATCCAGACAGTGAATGTGATTTATAATTGAATCGGACTGATCACACAGGTTTCTCTCTGCTTTAGCAGCGTGTGAATGTGAAAACCTCTCAGCGTGAGTGTGAAACCAGTATCCTTCTGCAGGGAAACACATTATTTTTCCATAATAACGGGACTCTTGCATGGATTCGTGCAGGATGGTCACAGGGAACACAAACCTAATAACATCATTATTTGTGTATTCATATATTCACATCAGTCTTTACAACAGAAGGTTAAAATATGCTCTTCATTAACATTTAGGGAGGCTGGAGCAATTATGCTAATTTGCAAATGACCTCTACTGATTAAAAAAATAAACAAAAAAATACCTACAGTATGAGTGTTTAAAGAGCTACAAAACCACAACCAGCAATAAATGTATTCATTCATTCATTCATTCATTTCACTAAAAGACTGATGTTTTCAAAGTCAATGAGTAGCCTAATCCTGTTAAATAATCGAATCGCAGTAGTGACCAAAACAGCTGTGATTATGTTTTTTTCTTCAGATGAATCTCTTTAGGATTTGATTCACTTCACAAAGCCGACATGCTTCTGTTTGTTTACAAGCAAGACCCCCATTAGACAGACCCTGTCTTTAGTCCTGATAGCGGTTTCATCGACTCGATCATGTGACTCTAAAGACCCCCATCACACAGATGAGTATCCAATAGGATCAAATAGCTTCTCCAACAACAACAGCCAATCGATCCGGGTGTTCAATAAACACAAGAAACGATTTCTAGGCTGCTGGTTTCATCTAAAGACTAAAGCTGGCTGTCGACTATATGATTTTTCAACAGTTTCACCCTTTCGAGACTAATTTTGTGATTTGTTTGTATTTATTTACTTATTTAATCATATGGCAAAATGGTCTTGAACCACTTACTGCATGCTCACTGCTGGCTGATGCATACAGAACAAAGTTGAATAAAGTTAGCAATGTCCGAAATGATAAGGTACTAATTAAGAAACATTCAAAAGATGTTCATATTAGCTTGTCGATGTGATTTGCAACATAATTAAATATATTTAGCATCCCAGACAACAAAGACCACTGATGTTTGGCTGCCTGCTTTGGCTTTCAATGTGGCAAGCAACAATCAAGTACAAGGCTTTACAAGAAAATGATCTCACATTTCAGATCAAATTACAGCAGCTTGATTTTCACGCAGAATGATCACGTACAGTATATTAAATGTCCAGTCTTTCATCGTATCTGTAAGAAGCGCATTGATTTTTCCTGCTCGGCTCTGATGAGGTAATGGCTTTTCGTGTAAATGTTTATAATAAGCGTCTAAAGCAAACATATGACGTTTTTTAACACCATCATTGATTTCAAGCTCTTTTATTGCTAGTCATTAGGATTTGATTGAATCATAAAAAAATATATATGGAAACATTTTATCTTTGAGAACATCACTAATGAATCATTCTGAAAAAAAAAAAAAAACACCAGAGATATTTAAAAAAGAAAATCCACAAACCCTTCAAATTCCTTGAACTCTAC
>NW_015656172.1:237254-245528 GCF_001515625.1 Sinocyclocheilus rhinocerous
ATTATTATTATTATTATTATTATTATTATTATTATTATTATTATTATTATTATTATTATTATTATTATTATTATTATTATTATTATTATTATTATTATTATTATTATTATTATTATTATTATTATTATTATTATTATTATTATTATTATTATTATTATTATTATTATTATTATTATTATTATTATTATTTCACTGTTAAAAAGACATATTTAAATTCAACAAAGTTATGATGTTTTGTGTTTTATGGCTCAATTTGTAAACTAAGTAACTTACTAAATATAGAAAAATTATATATAAGCAGCCCTGTCCATGAGGCCAGAGGGTGTCCCAATTGTTCATTTAGGTTTCTGAATAGTGCTAAAGTGCTCAAAATGTGATCCCCAACACAATCTTATTTATCTGCCATAAGTCAATCAAACAGATAGCACCGCCCCCAAACTCACGCCATTGGTTGAGTCAGAAGTTGACATGTCAATCAAACACATCAATGTTCCGTCACAGTGTTTCACTCTACAAAACGGCAAACTACCAAAGACAGACACACCAGAAAACAATCTGAGCTGAAATATTAACTCAAGATCTCTCAGTCAAAGCATGGCCGTTTATTCACCTCGGAGCAGAATAAAGAGTTTCCCGCCGCGCCGAGTGAAGATCTTGCAGTCAATCAGCGGCTAATTTATTGCTCGTCTTTTCGCTGTTGCTCCACGGTTGGTCAGAGAAATTACACAAGGCGTTAATTAGCCACCCCAGTTCTGTCTCTGGTGTGTAGAGAGTCAGTGGGAGTCAATGTTCATTATCAGCCGCTACACTAAAAATACACTCGCACAAAACTGCACGCAGCACTAAATCACGCTCCCGAAACACTCCGCTGGAAAATAAGACCCTGATTTCAACTAGAAACCCTGCGGGAGACGACCGGAGGATCATTTCAGACAGAGAAATGAAGTGTTTCCCAAAGCTCTCCAGCTTTTGAGTATGTGCATCTCATCCCTGATCTGATATGACCGGTTTTACATCATTTTAAATCTCACTAACAGTATAAACCACAATCTAGTTATTCACCAAACAGTTGTATAATCCATATTGTATATAATCCAATGAATTAAAGGAATAGTTCACCCAAAAATGAAAAATTGCTGAAGATTTACCCTCAGGCCATCCAAGATGTAGATGAGTTTGTTTCATTTTGCTTCATTTTTCTTCAGTGAAAAATGTGTCTCATCTGAATCAGGAGAGAAATCTGCACAGATCAGGCACCATATACAAGCAAAAACAGTTAAAACAGTTCTAAACAAATATTTTGACGTGAGAGGACAAAAGGAGTTTGACCTTTTCACTGGAGGAATCGTTATTATCGATAACGGACTCATGTTTTGGCCAGAAGCAATGGTTTAAAGTAAAAAAAAAATGTCCTTGGTGGATTTGTTTCTTACAAACACACAGTCTTTCTCATCACAAGACATTAACTGATGGTCTGGAGTGGTGTGGATTACTTGTGGATTATTGTGATGTTTTTATCAGATGTTTAGACTCTCATTCTGACGGCACCCATTCACTGCAGAGCATCCATTGGTGAGCAAGTGATGTAATGCTACATTTCTCCAAATCTGATGAAGAAACAAACTCATCTACATCTTGGATGGCATGAGAGTGAGTCAATTTCGACAAATTTTCATTTTTGGGTGAACTGTTCATTCAAAATCAAAATATGCATAACAAATTAATAATAAGTTCTTCACATTATGAAATAATTGAGCAAAAAATAACACTCAAAACTGACTCAAAACTGTCTCATTAAGAACCACATCTGGGCCACATCTCTCTCTGTGTTTTCACAGCTCCAGGCAGATCTGATGCAGATGTTGATTAGATGTTGAGTTTCTGCGGCTTTCTAAAGCAACACTGCCACAGCAACGCTGCTAATTAATTAAATTATATTTAAATGACATGCAGATCCTGTAAAAGCAGTGCAGATCTAAATAAAGCTGTGTTGTGACAGATGGAAAGAACAAAACCAAAGTGGAAGGTCATAAAAAAGTTTGTGTTAAATACCAATTTATGACTTAAAAAGAGGCTTCATTTATTTGTTCAGCTATTCAAAAAATAGATTAATTTGAGAGGCAGTCAGGTTATTTGAATTATTAATTCCCTAATATTCTGAAGTTGTTCAATTACAGAGGGCACAAATATGGAGGAAAAATACAACCAGATAAGTATTTACTCAGTCTTTTGATAATAGTACTAGCTCTACAACTAGATAAGCCACATTTAAATCTGTTATGAAATAACCAATTGAGTATCTGAATTTTATGAAATCATTTGTTCATGCAATGGTCTATGAGGTTATGTCGCTTGGCAACCATAAACTGCTATATTTGGACTAATGAACTATCACTTTGTGTAAATCATAATAAATAATTGTATATGCATGTCTTTTGTGTCTTTCATGGTGTCTTTTATAATAATAGTGAAACTGGAGTTTTGGTCATGAATGTTTTTATCAGCTGTTTGGGCTCTCATTCTGACGGCACCCATTCACTGCAGAGGATCCATTGATGAGCAAGTGATGTAACGCTACATTCTCCAAATCTAATGAAGAAACATCTTGGTTGGCCTGAGGGTGAGTACATTTACATCAAATTTTCATTTTTAGATGAACTATTCCTTTAACCAACCAGTGTTGTTATTGTTATTAACTAAAACAAAAATGAATCCACTAAAATTGTTCTGTAATTGTGACTGAAATAAAGCTGTACAATAAAAAATAAATAAATAAAATAAATAAAAATAAATAAAAATTGAAAGTTTTGAAAGTTAAAAAACAAAAACTTTCAAAAACTCAAGTGAAAACTAGAAGCATTGCCTTTCTAGTTTAAGTTGAAGTACCAAAACTATTTTAATCATGACAACTCTTGGAAGATTTTAGCATGGTGATGGATATGACAATGTTAATGTATTTGGTCTTGGCGGAACAGATCTGCTACGCTGCTGCTGAATTGCTGCTGCTGTTGATTATTGCTGTAGTTGTAGATTATTGCTGCTGCTGCAAGCAAGTACAGGAACTTGCTACTGCCAATGCATATGGCGATACGGTGCCGTGAGTATTTAAGACATACTGCTGCTGCAAAAATAGCATATAAAATAACCCCGTAGCAGATCTATACAGGTGGAGCTGGGGAAGGTGGAGGGTTTCAGAGAAACTCTGAAAGCGCGCGGCAGGAATCTCAAGGGAATGCTAGCCAGCCATATAAATGCAAGGCAGTAAGCTCATTGGCTGCATATGCAGCATGAACCAATCAGCTTGTGCCAAGTCGTTTAACTCTCTGAATATCGTCAGTTACGTTAACACCCCGTCAGAATGCGCCATCTAGAGTTTCATGACATAATTAGCTTCTAACAAGGGCATATCCTCTAGTGAATGCTAGCCAGCCATATAAATGCAAGGCAGTAAGCTCATTGGCTGCATATGCAGCATGAACCAATCAGCTTGTGCCAAGTCATTTAACTCTCTGAATATCATCAGTTACGTTAACAACCCATCAGCCTGCGCCATCTAGAGTTTCATGACTAAACTATATATTAAAACTGAAATAAAAAATAAATTAAAGCTAAATTGAAATCAAAAACTCATACAAATGACAAATCCACAAAACTAAAATACTAAATCTTAAACTAAAATTAAAATGAAAACTAAACCTATAAAATAAAAGCTAATTCAAACACCACAATATTATGTGAATACTACAATAACACTTGGTTGTACACTGTAGCCACGCCCATTCTGAAATCTCATTGGTCCAAAATCCTGCTCTACAAATCATTAACCCTGAAAATAAGTCTTATATGTAGTGATGTGTGGATGCTAAACACAGGTGCATTTATTCATCAATCATGTCATTCATTATTGCAATGACAAAATGCTTCATTTAGAAGAAATACTGCTAGTTTACTAAGCTGTAGTAATAAAGACTATTCTTGTTCCCTCTCTTCCGGACTGTTTGCACACACGTTTGATGTGTTTGTGTGGAGTAAAGCATTGTGTCATCCTCCGTGCCTGCTGTCAGCAAAGTGATGGCCTCACTGCCAGCCTCTCTCCACACCAGCCATCACACGGGCCGGAAAACACAGAGCTGCTTGGCCCAGCCGTGCTAACCGAACGACAGCACCAGAGAGAGTCTCCACGGGCGCTGAAAACCTCTCCAAACCACAAACCAGCACACAGAGAAGCAGAGAAGTCAACAGATCCTGCTTCTCACAGCAGAACTCAGTGAGTTTAAGCAGTCACAACCAAACAGACAACAGTCTTCAGTGACACGACCTCTTAACCTTTCAGCATCATCACATCTGACTTTAATGGACTAAATTAAATTAAATATTATGTGTTTTAGGTAACACTTCACCTAACTTTACCTACTGCTGCTTATTGACCGTAAGATTTATTTATTTACATATATTTATGATTTACATTTTTATATTCTGTTTTGTATCTATATATGCAGACTTATATCTACATATTCAAAATTATATATTATATAAATATATATTTATATATTTTAAGATTTGAGTGTCATTAAAGGCACCTATAAATAAAATGTATTATTATTATTATTATTATTATGTTTATGTTTATGTTTATATGTTAAGATCTGACTTAAAACTATATATTCTGAGTCATTTATTCTGATTATTCTGATAAATTCTAAAAAGTAACTAGGGCATCTTATTTTTTTGCATGAATTGTGCATGAAGTGAGAATTAGCTCACACATACACACAGGAGCTGTATGTAAACCAACACCCACACACACCTGAACACACTCAGATCCATCTCGACACCTGCTGACCTTTACAGTATTGAGCAGCAGAGCTGACCTCTGACCTCCTCTCACACCTGTTCCTCCCGCTCGCTCTGAGACTCTTTCGACTCAGAGGTCACGCTGAGGTCAGGACGAGGCAAATGGAGAATTTAAAGTGCTGCTGTCTCACAGCTACAGCGCTCAGGAACATCTCTACAGGACTTCAGGTGTCAGTGTGAGGTCAGCCTGCCTACCCATAATGCACAGGGCTGAGTCATTACAGCACCTTAAGAAAGTCACTCTACTGTGCCCAAATCCTGATTAAACTAATTTCAGAAGATTAAAGGATAATAAATTAAATAATTCAGCCAAACAAGACAGACTTAGTATTTACTCACCCATTTCCATCAAAAGGGCTGCTAATTTCCCTACTACAAAAGTGGCACCAGAAATGTATTATAACACTAATCCAATACTTTTTGGAAAATATAGGAAATATAAGAAAAGGGTGCATTCAATTGATCAAAAGTGACAGTAGAGACAGTTGTAATGTTATGAAAGTTTTCTATTTCAAATAAATGCCATTCTTTTAAATCAAAGAATCCTGACAAATACAATGTATCATTGTTTCCACGAAATTATGAAGCAGCACAACTGTTTTCAAAATTAATAATAGTCAGAAATACTTATTGAACAGCAAATCAGCATATTAGAAAAAAATGCAGTCTTGGTGAGCAGTAGAGACTCCAAACTTTTGAACAGTCGTGTATGTGAGATCATTTGTGATTTATTTTATGAATTAATTGGCTTATCATGTAAAGTACTCAATTAAACCATTTAATTGATTGTCAGTCCTAATAAAAACACAGCAAAAACACCAAAATTCATCATGCAAAAAGTCTTCCTTTCATTGAAATGCAGGTTTTAAGTGTCATCAGACACTCTTTAGAAATACTTGTCAAACACACACACACACACACATCTGATAGGAAGTGTCTCAAAATGTCTCTCTCTTCAAGTATTAATACTGGAGCGAGTGGTTTGACAGAATGAGAGCGCAAATGAACGTTCGGCTTTATTACTGCAGAGACGATGACAGTGACTGTGTGTGTGTTGTCTCTCCACACACAGGCATGTGTTTCATTAAGATGGCCTCTCATTGATCTCACTGGAGTAATATTTACTCAGAGGCCAGTAATAAAGTGTGTGATTAACAGTCTCTCCTCCACGCTGGGAACACAGCAACGCTGTACTACACCGTCACCTCGCTCTCTTAATGAATCTTAATGGCTTCCTAATGACTTCTTAACGACTTCATCACGCTGCACAGGGCGCCACACACGCTCTCTCACACACACACACACACACTCACATACACGCTGGGGGAAACACCACAGACAGAATTCACTGCTGACAACACCATCACCATCCCCTGTGTCACTGTAACAACATGACACCATCACCATAACAACCAATAACACTGTCTACGACTGTGTTACCATAACAAGTGCAGATGTGTCACCATAGCAACCATCAACACATCCACTGCTGTCACCATAACAACCACAACACTATCAGCATAGCAACCAACACCACTGCTGTCACCATAACAAACACAGATGTGGTAACCATAGTAAACAACAACACTATCCACTGCCATGTCACCATAACAACCATTGACACCACCATGATCACCACTGTATCGCCATAACAACCACAGACATGATTACTATAGCAACCAACAACACCATCCACTGCTGTCACCATAACAAGCACAGATGTGGTCACCATAGCAACCACAACACCATCACTCCAGTGTCACCATAACAACCACCACACTTCTACTGCTTTCACCACAATTACCGCAAAAATATAACCTTAACAACCAACAATACCATCCACTGCTGTCACCATAACAACACAACACCATCACCATAGCAACTGACAATACCATCCACTGCTGTCACCATAACAACACAACACTATCACCATAGCAACCGACAGCACCATCCACTGCTGTGTCACCATAACAATCACAGATGTGGTCACCATAGCAACCATCAACACATCCACTGCTGTCACCATAACAACCACAACCCTATCAGCATAACAACTAACAGCACCATCCACTACTGTGACCATAACAACCACATATATGATTACAGTAGCAACCAACAACACTATCCACTGCTGTGTCACCATAACAACCACAACACTTCCACTGCTTTCACCATAACTACCGCAACAATATCATCATAGCAACCAACAATACCATACACTGCTGTCACCATAACAACACAACACTATCATCATAGCAACCGACAACACCATCCACTGCTGTGTCACCATAACAATCACAGATGTGGTCACCATAGCAACCAACAACACATCCACTGCTGTCACCATAACAACCACAATCCTATCAGCATAACAACTAACAACACCATCCTCTACTGTCACCATAACAACCACAACACTATCAGCATAGCAACCAACAACACCATCCACTACTGTCACCATAACAAAATTACAACTCAAATGTGTATGTCAGGGAGTAGAATTAAAATAAAATAAATTCAATCCAAATTCAAACAAATTCATATAAATATATAGTTCAGTCATGAAAGTCTAGATGGCACATTCTGACTGGGTGTTAAAGTAACTGATGATATTCAGAGAGTTAAACGACTTGGCACAAGCTGATTGGTTCATGCTGCATATGCAGCCAATGAGCTTACTGCCTTTCATTTATATGGCTGGCTAGCATTCACTTAAGATTCCTGCAGCACGCTTTCAGAGTTCTCTGAAATTCAACAGCTAGATAAGTAAAAGGTTTTCACTCTGATTTCAGTGCATTGTTGCGTTCCTCAGATGTACATTTTTAAACTAGAAAGCATACAAGCATAAAACTACGTGCAGGTTATTCGCGCGAGGAGTAATTACTAAGCATGTCTTGTTCATATAACAGCAGTGGCATTAGCAGCAGCAGCAGCAAGCAGTTTTCCTAGTTCATGTATGTGAGAATACAGCGTCAAGCGTCATGGATTTTAGAACAGTAAAGTGAATTGGGGATTACCTTATTTGCCCGAAATCTCCAATGCTTTTAATATCTTCTGTGGGCATTCATTTCTACATTAACCGCGAACTGATCGCTTCAGATGCACACCTCACTAGAGGGGTTGGTTTGCAGTTGGCGTTTCACAGTTGTTCACAGTTTTAAGTCAAGGTGAACCCGTATAACTGTCTTTCATAAACGCCATACTGTCAACAGCCTTACCTATTTTAATGAACAACAGAAGATAATATACCTGCTCGTACATGTACTCGTGCCGCATTGCAATGCACTTAGTCAGAAGAGGGAGCCACATCTCTATTTCACTCGTTACCTTGGTTCAGCATAGTGAAGAGTTTATTATAAAAAGTCATGTTTAGTGATAGTTTAAAGATAATTAATCATGAATTCGTTTAAAATATAAAGA
>NW_015656172.1:245636-245922 GCF_001515625.1 Sinocyclocheilus rhinocerous
ATTTTGTGAACTCTTCAAAGCGAAATAGGCATTATTTGTTTGCGTTTCATTGTTTAATAAAGATGGTTATAGTAATTCTAAGTACTTTCGTGCAGCTGTAGCAGCAGTATGCATAGCTATTCAGATCGCAATTTTTAGCGAATTTAATAGCAGCAGAATGGCTTTGCAAATTCAGATGCATGTTAGAAATAATATTAGCAGCATTCTGCATAGCAACCAATTATTATTGTTAATATAGAAAGGGCAGCAGAAAGTACTTTAGTTGCATGAAATTTCAGCGATAATG
>NW_015656172.1:246103-253370 GCF_001515625.1 Sinocyclocheilus rhinocerous
TAAGTAGTTCCACTGCAGTAACGTTGATGAACGTTAATGAGAAAAAAAAAAAAATGATGACAACTCTTGAATGACAAATTTAAAAACTATTTGTTCAGGCCGCCCGAATCATTCCTGTTTGTTAATGATACATACAGTGTGCATTTCTACCTAGGTAAGTTTGAGTTATTGGCTCAGACACATAGTTATTTAGGTCATTAGTTAAATAAACCTAAGGGTACAGCACCCAGGTTCACATTGTTAAGCCACTAGTTAATTTATCTGGGCTCCATTAGGCCAGAAACACTTTTAACTCAGGTCACTAGTTAAAGCTATCTGGTCAACCGATCAGGTACACACAGCAATAGTTCACTAGCGTTAAGCCATTCGGCAAAGCCGGCCCAGGCTCACATAGATAGCAAACACACGGTCTCATGGCTTTCTAGAGCAGCAGCAGTACATATGTCTTGGCAATAGATATGCTTGTTCTGGGGGTTTTTATCTTTTATATTCCTTCTGCCTTATAGGGATGATTTTAAGCATATTATTGTATAGCAGCAGCATACATATTTAATTGTTTTGTTTCTTCTTCCAGCTTTGTTGGGGGGTTATTTTATATGCTATTTGTGCAGCAGCAGTATGTCGTAAATACTCACGGCACCGTATCGCCATATGCATTGGCAGTAGCAAGTTCCTGTACTTGCTTGCAGCAACAATCTACAACTACAGCAATAACCAACAGCAGCAGCAATTCAGTAGCAGCGTAGCAGATCTGTTCTGCCAAGACCAAATACATTAACATTGTCATATCCATCACCATGCTAAAATGTTCCGAGAGTTGTCATGATTGAACTGTTGTTTTTACTGACAAAAGAACTTGAATTTGAATACTGCATTATTTGAAAATTTTAACATTTTAAAGATAACAACGCTAGAACGATAGATAGAATGATAGAAAGAGCGATAGAACGATAGACAGACAGACAGATAGATGACAGACAGACAGACAGACGAGTTGTAATTGCAGAGTGAGATGTTCCAGTGAGTTTCTGCAGTGCTGTTCTCATGTGTTGGTCACTGGCGTTTGGTTTTGGCAGCTCTGTGTCTCCTGATGACTGGCGCTCCGTCCAAATCCCTCCTGAGAGATCAGAGCACATCTGTTATTCATTAGAGAGGATGGCTGGAGAGATTATTTAATGAAAGGAAATTGGCTCGTTCGTTCACTATCGGCACTGATTGTTTTGGAGAAGCCTGTTTAGGAAAAAAAGCAAAATGCAATACTTTGTACTCGAAAAGAAACAGCATATTATTTATTTAATAATGAGCCGCAGCATGAAAGCATTCCCTCAGGGAAATAATAAGACAAACTCCTCTCAAAACTAGCTGAAAGGAGGGAAACTTGGTCTATGGTCAACAATTTGAAATTACTTTGATGACTTCTTCACAATGTTGAATAATGTGTTGAGCTCTAAATGCAGATGGCGGAGCAGGAATCCATATGGAGTCGGATTAATCCGTCCGTCTGCTGCCCGTGGAGCAGGACACCAAGGTGACCTAGGCTGCCATTATCCAGCGAGGAGGACGAGGGTCTGGGATCAGACTCTCTTCTGGGACCCTGCGCTCTCAGACCGCATATGTAAGGACACAACGGCTGACGGTTAAAACTTCTTCTTGCTTTAAATGATGGCAAATTTTCCAGGTCACACCAAAGTCACTCTGCTGATGCGTGAAAAACATGCAGACATGATTTTACTGGCGTTTGACAGACAAATGGCCCCTGGTGACTCAAATCAACACAACACACCACTGAGCTCAAGTAACTTACATATTCCACACTGTGCTGGAGGTCAGACATGCAGGTGATGTATAGCAGGAAGAGTAGTTTGCATATATATTAGTGCAAAAAAAAAAAAAAAATACATACTGTGCATGTGAAAAATAAAGAGGAACATAAAGAAGGGCTTGGGCATATTTCAGGAAAATAGCCTGTCAAGCAGAACCCCTAAAAGAGGAATACAACTCCATGTTACTGCATGACAGGCCTCACTAATGGCTGGCTAACAAACTGATTCACCAACTATATGTAGTATAGCACTATATGAGTATAGCACAGGAAATGAAGCCACTTTCGAATTTAAGAACTGGTTTTGTTTCAAATCATGAGTGTGAACTAAATTGCTTTGAACAGAAAGTTTAAATGGGAAAGCTGAAATGGGATTTGAATCAATCAATCAATCTATCTATCTATCCATCTATCCATCCATCCATCCATCCATCTATCTGTCTATCGTTCTATCGTTCTAGTGTTCATTATATCCCACCACGCATCCATATCGTTCATTCTATCCATCGTTCTATCCATCCATCAATTTATCTATCGTTCTATCATTCATTGTATCCATCCATTTACCCCATTATTCATTCTATCCATCCATTCATTCATCCATCCATCGTTTTATCTATGGTTCATTATATCCATCGTACTATCCATTGACATTTCTGATAATTACCATCCATCTACTGTCCTATCCGTCCATCCATCCATCCATCCATTTTTCTATCTATCGTTCATTATATCCATCGCACTATCCATCCACAACTGGTTTTGTTTCAAATCATGAGTGTGAACTAAATTGCTTTGAACAGAAAGTTTAAATGGGAAAGCTGAAATGGGATTTGAATCAATCAATCAATCAATCTATCTATCTATCTATCTATCTCAAACATAAATCTTCAAACAATGCTTTGTCAACTTTGTGAATTATATACTAGTAAAGAGTAACTGTATGAATAACTACATGAATTCTACTTCCTTACATTCACATTCCAATTGCAATTTTGTTTGCAACTTTAAATTCAGTTAAAAATCAGGAACTAAATTGTAACTAAAAGATAATTTAGTTAGTGCTCTGAGTCTTATCTCACTGTCCAATCCTGCTTGACATAAACATATATTAACATACAGAAGTGCAGAAAACATACAGTATTTACTCTGGTAACCAGCAGATTCTGGGTTTGTAAACTGCACACTAATGTGTTTTTCAGTAGGTCACACATAAGCATACAAACTCCTGATCAAATGAGGACAAAGCTTGTATTCCATACAGTCATTCCAGACAAAACCAAGCACAGAGAATGTACTTTCTTTCCGATCTGATGAGAGATCCCTCGTTTCCCATTACGCTCTCGTTCAGTTATTTGCTCAGAGCAAAAAGCGAGTGAGAGTGTGAATGGTGTCGCTGAAGATAAATAACGACAGCAGGTCAGGATGAGGCTGTTGTGCTGTGATTACTGTGATGATCTACACGTATAATCCTGCTGCTTCCTGCTCACACACAGTGTCATGTCGCTCTGAGAGCTGCATATGCCATCAGAGCTGAGGATTTACAAACCTAAACACACTGTGATCGCTAATGCATTACAGATCTATATCTATCTATCTATCTATCTATCTATCTATTAGGGGTGGAACGGTTCAACTTACGATGTCGTCTGTCATTTGTTCTATCCATCACTCTATCCATCAATCAAGCCATCATCTATCATGTTCTATCATTTGTTCTATCCATCCATCTATCCATCTATCTATCTATCTATCGTTCTATCGTTCTAGTGTTCATTATATCCCACCACCCATCCATATCGTTCATTCTATCCATCGTTCTATCCATCCATCAATTTATCTATCGTTCTATCATTCATTGTATCCATCCATTTACCCCATTATTCATTCTATCCATCCATTCATTCATCCATCCATCGTTTTATCTATGGTTCATTATATCCATCGTACTATCCATTGACATTTCTGATAATTACCATCCATCTACTGTCCTATCCGTCCATCCATCCATCCATCCATTTTTCTATCTATCGTTCATTATATCCATCGCACTATCCATCCACATTTATGATGATTATTTATCATCCATTAATCCATCCATCTACTGTCCTATCCTTCCATCCATTTTTCTATCTATCGTTCATTATATCCATCGCACTATCCATCCACATTTATGATGATTATTTATCATCCATCAATCCATCCATCTACTGTCCTATCCTTCCATCCATTTTTCTATCTATCGTTCATTATATCCATCGCACTATCCATCCACATTTATGATGATTATTTATCATCCATCAATCCATCCATCTACTGTCCTATCCTTCCATCCATTTTTCTATCTATCGTTCATTATATCCATCGCACTATCCATCCACATTTATGATGATTATTTATCATCCATCAATCCATCCATCTACTGTCCTATCCATCCATCCATCCACCCATCCATCCATTTTTCTATCTATCGTTCATTATATCCAACGCACTATCCATCCACATTTATGATGATTATTTATCATCCATCAATCCATCCATCTACTGTCCTATCCATCCATCCATTTTTCTATCTATTGTTCATTATATCCATTGCACTATCCATCCACATTTATGATGATTATTTATCATCCTTCAATCCATCCATCTACTGTCCTATCCATCCATCCATCCATCCATTTTTCTATCTATCGTTCATTATATCCAACACATTATCCATCCACATCGTCCTATAATCATCCGTTATATCCATCGTTATATCCATCCACATTTGTGATTATTTATCATCCATCAATCCATCCATCTATTCATCCATTGTTTTATCTATCGTTCATTTTATCTATCATTCTATCCATCCATTAACCCATCATCTATCATGTTCTATCATTCAGTATATCAATCCATCTATCAAACCATTCATCCATCTTTCATTGTATCCATCCATTCAGTCATCCATCTAACCATCCATTCATCCATCTATCATCCATCCATCCATCCATCCATCTATCATTCTATCTGTCATTTGTTCTATCCATCATTATATCCATCAATCAATCCATCATCTATCATGTTCTATCATTTGTTCCATCCATCCATCCATCCATCCACTATAAGATTTAAAAGTACACAGTTCACTTGTTTATTCATAAATAGGCATTGTCAGATGTGTATTTAATATACCGTACACCATATTTTCATTGAATTTACAGTAGAAATAGCTATATTGTGATATTTCTCATAGCTCATATTGTGATTGTGGTCATGCTGCCCTCCTCTCCACACAAAGCCGGTGTTTTTCTTTGCTGCAGGAGAACAGATGGTGTAGTGAGGGAGAGGCGGTGGTCTGCTATCTCTATCTATCCATCACTGATGTGCGTTCAATGCCCCAATCTCTCGCCTTTTCCACCTCACACTTTGCTCAAGCAGATGATGGAAGCGTTCAATGGTTTAGCTAATGGACGAGTGGGCGTTACTCTGTCCTTCTCCTTATTTTCCACTCGGTTTCGCCTCAACTCTCTCTGAGGGAACGCTAGCTTCTCTCAACAAGTTCACATTCACCTCACGAGCAGAACACAGTCTGTTTGAGCTAATGCTTTATGGATGAGGACAATTCATCCAGCTGACTTTACAACATGAAACAGCATTTGCAACCAATTTCACTTACTGCTGAAATAAGTGAATGAGGATATTTAAAAAAAATAAATAAATAAATAAAAAAGAACGGGACTTCGACTAAATTACAGTTTTTTACAATCATTGTTGCACTAATAACATAACCTTCATGTCATTTTTCAAAACTCTAGACACAAAACTCAAAACAGTCATTATTTGTAACAGGCTGTCCAATGTTCAAAACTTTGCATATTGAGTTCAAAGAAGCCTTGCATTTGCAGAAGCATTGGTCTTTATGGATGAGGACAATTCATCCAGCTGACTTTACAACATGAAACAGCATTAGCAACCAATTTCACTTACTGCTGAAATAAGTGAATGAGGATATTTAAAAAAAATAAATAAATAAATAAAAAAGAACGGGACTTCGACTAAATTACAGTTTTTTACAATCATTGTTGCACTAATAACATAACCTTCATGTCATTTTTCAAAACTCTAGACACAAAACTCAAAACAGTCATTATTTGTAACAGGCTGTCCAATGTTCAAAACTTTGCATATTGAGTTCAAAGAAGCCTTGCATTTGCAGAAGCATTGGTTCAAAAAACAAATTTATTATGAAATATCATAGGAACGTTACTTTAGATCACCCACACACAAGATATCCATAGTTTCACTGTTTAGTTGTTAGTACAATCATTAAATATACTTGTTCAAAACGCATGATGTAGCTTTCATTATGGTTCTACATATTCATACATCATTGTAATAGACTAGAGAGAAGAGTACAGACACTGGAATCATTAAACAAAATGTGAAAATTATTGATGAAATAAACAACTCACAGCAGGTTTTTCAAAAAACTTGAAATAAGAATAAAAGTAGATGAGGAAAAAAAGATAAGAAAAAACTACAGTAGGCCTACAGTAAAATGTCACTCACTGCACTTCTATGTTTTTATCAACCCTGTCTTGTGAATTTGGCAACAGGTTTTTGGCCACATCATAATAGATGTTTTCATTAGCTGAAATCTTGGAAAAAAATCTTCTGGCATGGCAAAAATAGGCCTGACATTGGTCTACTGTGATGTCATTGCACGCATCATCCATGGTCTGGAGAAGAGTGACTTGTTTGTGAGGGTGCCTATAATTGTGAACCTTCCACCTCCATTTGGAGAAAAATCCTTCAGTTGGGTTACAGTAAGGAAAGGGGAGTATGGGGGTAGATAAGGTGATAAACTGTGGATGGGCCTGAAACCATCAGTGCTGTTGTTAGGAATTCTGGGCCCATTGCACTGATTTTGCTGTGGGGCCTCCTCAAAATCACATTCAGTGGGGGGTGGTCAGGCCCCCCAGCGAACATCGTTCTGGGCCCCTCTCAACCGCTGGACTCTCAGCCTCTCCTCCATGTCATGGGCAGGTTAAAGCCTGCCTCATCCACAAATATGAATGGCTTTCATCAGCTTCCAGCTCGATCACCCTCTAAAAAGACATTTACAGTATTGTAGGAAAAACAAATACTGATAACAATGATATAGCATTTTTGGAGTTAGTTTTTTTCTCCCAACAACAGGCATCTTGAAACTGATCCTACCTGAACATACTCAGTTGCTTCACTTTCATAATCTAAACATTTAATATTGTTCATCATTTTCCATAAAAACTATGCTTCAAGAGTAATGCAACAGTTAAGTAGCATTTTGAGCAGTTGTATCAATTGATAGTTAGATCATTGTAATGAAATTAATAGACACTCAATTCAGATGTAATGTATGCCTTGCATTGTGAAATAGTAATGCTTTGATGTTAAGTTGTGTCATTTTGAACCGGT
>NW_015656172.1:257168-266661 GCF_001515625.1 Sinocyclocheilus rhinocerous
GCTTCACTTTCATAA
Source organism: Sinocyclocheilus rhinocerous (assembly GCF_001515625.1). NCBI lineage: Eukaryota > Metazoa > Chordata > Actinopteri > Cypriniformes > Cyprinidae > Sinocyclocheilus > Sinocyclocheilus rhinocerous. The sequence continues at coordinate 257,184 of NW_015656172.1, forward strand.
TCTAAACATTTAATATTGTTCATCATTTTCCATAAAAACTATGCTTCAAGAGTAATGCAACAGTTAAGTAGCATTTTGAGCAGTTGTATCAATTGATAGTTAGATCATTGTAATGAAAGGAATAGACACTCAATTCAGATGTAATGTGTGAGTTGCATTTTGAAATAGTAATACTTTGATGTTAAGTTGTGTCATTTTGAACCGGTTATTTTAGTTCAATGAACAAAAGGTCTTTGGTTCATGTGTATTGTATCCAAGCGTTTGGAAAAAGTGTTAAGTGTTTTGAAAAATGTGCATTTTGATCATTGGCTGTAAAGTATGTGTTTAGTGCAGGGGTGGGCAAACTTGGCCCTTCCAGGCCACTTTCCTTTTTGATAAATGACATGAAGGTTCTGTTATTAGTGCAAAAATGATTGTAAAAAACTGTAACAAAAGGGGCTGTTTAAGGGGACATTACAAGATGTTTTTTTTAAGTCTCACCAAGGCTGAATTTATTTGATCAAAAATACAGCAAAAGCAGTACAATTGTGAAATATTATTACAGTTTAAAATATACTTTTAAATGTTTTCTATTTGAATGTATCAAAGCTGAATTTTCGGTATCACATGATCCTTCAGAAATCATTCTGATATGCTGATTTGCTGCTCAAGACACATTTTTTATTATTATCATTGTTGAAAACAGTTGTGCTGCCTCATATTTTTTGTAGAAACTGTGTGTGATACATTTTATTTTTCAGAATTCTTTGACGAATAGAAAGTTCAAACAACAAGAACAGCAATTATTTTATTTTATTTTATTTTAAACATTATAAATGTATTCACTGTCACTTTTGTTCAATTCAGTGCATCCTATGCACACACACACACACATACAAAAAAACACTTTTGTTACTTGATATGAAATAAACATTAACTGAAAAAGTATTGTAAAAAATACTTCCTTTTTTTAAACTTGAGCTACCTTAACTTGATTTAATAAAATTAGCAACTAAAATGAAATTGTCATAAAAACGATATAGACATAAAAATGACAAAAGCATAACAAAACTACCCAAACTAACTAAAATTAAAATGAAAATGAAATGTAAAGAAATAAATAAAATAAAAATAAAAACAAACAAAAAAAAAAATTTTTTTGCTTGAGACATGGAGCATGTGAACTAGTCATTCATGAGCAGAACTGCATATTTCACTTTGTTTTCTGAAATATTCAGTACAGATTTTTACAGAAACTGATCACAAAGTCAACCAGACACATTTTCTGCTATATTTTCAGTGTCTTTCACAATCGTTCACACAGAACGCTGCACTATTTCAGCTGCACAAACACATTCATTCATGCTTCTGTTAGTTTACTTCTCTGATTTTTTCCCCCCTTCAAGATTCTGTTGACATAAACGCTATAACTTTAAATCTCTCTAGTTTCAAAAATACATTATAGTGTTCAGGTGTCTATTCTATTGCTTTATAAAACACTCTAAAATGCATGCGTGACCTGTAGTGTGTTGCTACTTGTCGAGCAAAAAGAGATCAGAGCAACATATCAAACACACACACACACACTCACACTGCAGCTGCTCCTGTGGCATTTACCGCCACTGTTTGTGTTAAACTGTGTAATGAAGTCGAGCACAGACAGTTAAATTCGGTTAAACACCCTGAGATGAGAGGAATCACCCTGGAGGATTCTTGACTGGAGTAAAGGCCTGTGATTGTTCAACAGGCTGATGAAGCGCTGAGGAACATCTTCAATCTCCGTCCATTCAGCTGTGAGCTTGAGCTGATTTGTTCATTAAGTAGCTGGAGTGTGTGTGACGCTCATCAAGTGTGTCATGATTCCCCCAGTGATTATATCTGCAGTCTGTTCAGAGTGACAGAGATCTGTAAGCGTTTCCCTCTCGTGATCATCAGCAACACATGTATAAACCAAGCGGCAACCTTCCGGTCTCTCTCGTGAAACCAACACGGAAGTGACTAAAAAACACATACAGAGCTTCAGTGAGGAAATCAGCAAATCAATCCACAGAAAACACACATATTTTAATTCATTCAATTTTTTAAAGAAGTATTTTCTCATGCTTTCATGATGCCATGTTGTTGTTGATAGCTGCCAGCCAGGGCATAGTTTTAATCTTAAATGTTTTATTTTCATTTTAAGCTTTAGTCATTCTGTTATGTGCTATTGTCATTTTATTTGTTTGAGGTTTTTTTTTTTTTTGATGTATATTTCAGTTTTATTTTAATATTTCCACTTTAACTTATTTTAGTTTATTTCAGCTTCTTGTTGTTTAGGAGTTGTTTACATTCACTGTAAAGTACAGCATTTATAATTCTGCACAAGAGAAGTGTATGGTACTGTATGTGCACAGCTTAGTGAACATTTATTTATGTGTGTGTGTTAAGGTTTGACTGTGATGGTGTTTATTTTCTAGTGTTTCTGTCAGAGTGAACATGGATTTGATTCAGCACAAGTGGATGAGGATCAACAGAGAGAGTCTGACGAGTCCATCTGCTTCCTGAAGTTATTGTGTCTACATGTTTGGTTGTTCTAAGCATTGCTGTGTTTTCTAGGATGTTCTGCTCATTTTGCTTTGTGGTTTAGTACTGTCTGGCATGATCTTCTAGTATCTTTAAGATTCAGGTTACTCCGTAAATGTGGATTTGTTCACCTGTTTTATGATCCAGCAAGTCAAAATGTTACATCTGATCACTCTGTAAAGTCTTTGTAAAAGAGGATGCACACATGCAACTCATTGTTACTTCATGTTAGAGGTTTCCTTAAAAGTGGTGAATGTGAGGCCGTATACAGTACTGTAAGCAGTACGTTTGTCTGATGATTGACAGCGCTGATGCTTCAGTCTGTCATTTCCACATTGATTCAGTGACACACCTGTGTTTATGAGCACGGTTCATTATCTCACGCTCACCCACAGCGCTCAGTTCAGAAACGCATCAGGATTTCATAATTATATATGAATCATCCAAATATACAGCATCAGATCAGATGAAAATAACACGTGTGTTTCTCTGCGGCTCTTACGTTTGACGATTTTAAAGACATATGACAGATAGACAGACAGACAGACAGGTAGACAGAATATATAGATAGATAGATAGATAGAAAACAGTTATTTTAAAATGTAACAATATTTTACAATATTACTGTTTTTAATGTATTTTTACTGTATTTTCAAATAAATGCAGCCTTGTTGAGCAGAAGATTTCTTGTGAAATATTAATAATATTTAAATATTACATTAGTAAACCAAAGGGTTGCACATCTTGGTGCAAATATGAGTATGTGTATTTTGTACAACAGTTGCACCTGCTTTTTATCACTGTATTAGAAGCACCACAATTACAAGAATGTGTCATTTGTTATAAGGAATATGACAGACATTTAGAAGTTTATTTTAAAATCCAGAGTATTGAAAATCAAAATAAAGCTTTTTACAACACAGTACGTGTGTCTCGTGAGAAGTTCTACACACACTTGTGGCCTTCATGCCCACTTGAACTCCTGGGCCAAACATTGGAAATACGTCATGCAAGTGTGGGTATCTGGACAAGCCCAAAGTCTCAGATATTACATTCACACAGAAAACAGTGAACTGAAATTCATACTGCAGGTCCTCTGAAGAAACCCTCAGTCTCACACACATCTTTATTCTCAGCATCATTACGAGTCTGTGACTGAAGTTTTAAGCACGTGTCTCATTAAAACAGACCGAGCGCCTCTCCTAACAGCAAGTGTGAATAACTCAGATTTTGATTGAAGACACATTCGTCTCGCTGCGATCGAGCACCAGTCAAACAGAGGTGTGCAGAGGTTTGCAGTGTGTGTGAGAATAGGCTTTATGGATCGTTACTACAATCCCAGAAGAGAATGATTGTGTAATTGACGCGCATCTGGTGTTCACCTCGACAGAAAACAAGACACTGATTGTTTAAATGTTTACAGTGCGACGTGATCCTGTCCTGCAACAAAACACAAGCTGGTCTGAGTCCTGCTCCGGTGAAAAGGAAATTGGTAAAGTGTTTCTCCAGCCTGCTGTGAAATATGTGAGGGATGGACCATTAACCTTATACACCTGCAAACACACACACACAGAGTGAGAGAGAGAGAGACTGTAAATATATATGGGTGTTTCTTCAACTATGGACACTTTTGGCCTCATGGAGTTTCTAAAAACACTCTTTTCACACTCTCAACAGTTTATTTAGGTGGAAAGTCTCTTCTGCTCACAAAGGCTGCATTTATAAAAATATAGGAAAAACAGTAATATTGTGAAATATTAATACATTTTAAAACAACTGTTTTCTATCTGAATATATTGTAAAATTTAATTTATTGCTGTGATCAAAGCTGAATTTTCAGCATCATTACTCCAGTCTTCAGTGTCACATGATTCTTCAGAAATAATTCTAATATGCTGATAAATTCAACTATTATTTTCTCTTGTGGACTATATGTAAAAAACATGTATGTGAAATATCTCATTCAGGTCAGTACTAAATAAACAATAACATGCATTTTATATGATCCCTGTTTTAGTAAAATAATTAACATTTTGCAGATTCTGCAAGGTGTATGTAAACATTTGACTTCAACTGTATATCAAATTTTCTAAACAACAGATTCATTAAAAATGCAAAAATGCCGTCATTTTTATATTACTATTAAACATTTTCATAATCTAACATTGATAACTACATTTACATAAAGGCATTTGAAAAGTAGCATAACTTAAAGATGAAGGAATGGCTAAAAGTTTCCTAAACAGTTTTAATGTGATTTGACCTTCATGTAACAAACAGACCAAAAACTATCTGTTAGTCAAATCAAGCCCTGAGACATAAAAGTGTGTGTAGTTGAAGAAAAAGCCATTCACACATCAAACCGAAGCTTCCTCCATCAAAAGAGCATCTCACCGCTCACAGACGGATTCAGAATAAAGTTCATCCCGGCTGTATTTCACACAAATAAACACTCAAGACATCAGACAAATAAACACAACGGTGAGACACAAGTCCCAGGAGAAACGCTCCAGACAGAGAGACGCTTCCCACAGGAGCAAAACTGTCACCGCAACGGAGAAATCACATTTGCACTCAACTCAGGCAGAAGTTGATGAGTCATCACTTGTAGGTGAATAAGCGGTTAGATTGGGACAGATGTGCTGGCCGGCGGTGAGTTTGGGCTCAGGAGGAGGTCAGGAGACGAGCTTCACTCCCACACCAACAACCCCATTTGTCAACGGCAGAAGAAGCAACCTTTAATTAAAGTAAATAAATGCTGTCGCGAGACCCGCGTGAAATGTGAAACGATTAATAATTCCACAGCAAGACCTGAAAACCGTGTTTAACAGTCACTGCAAAGACAACCACGATGAGGAAATAGTTTAAAACAGACGGGAAGGAAGTAACTCTATAACTAGTATGGTGAAATAATGTGATTAACGTTTACAATAATATTCTTTTTTAAACTATTTCAATATAAAAGTTTAAATCATTATGTGTTATTAATTATTAAATAATAGTAAAATATTAATTATAAAATACAAACTATGTATTTGTATTATTTAAATATATTTATTAAAATGTTATTATCTATCTATCTATCTATCTATCTAATATATATATAATATATATATCTATAAAAAAATAATTTGCAATAACATTCTGTTAAAGCTATTTAAATATGTAAAAGGTTTAAAAAACAAATTAAATCATTTTAAATGTTTATCATTTATTAAATATATTCCATATATAACGTCTATAATGATTCATAACCCTAATCCATTCTGTTCAATATATTTCAGTATAAAACAGCTCGCAAAACAACATTAAATAATTATAAATGGTAAATACATGTATTAATTATATATTTAATAATGAAATTAATATTTTATAAATAATGTATAAATAATGTATATATAAAGTAACTTACAAAATACATAATACACAATAGTACTAGAGTAAAAATCCCAGACTGGATAATGAAAAAACACCCTCTTCTTCTCTGATGACCTGAGCTTTCAGACGTCTTCCTCAAAAGTGCGTGAAGGTTAAAGTAAAGTGGAAATTACTGACCTCTAATTACTGAGCTGCATAATTCACATCAGTGTGTGACAGTAACGACTTCACCGCCTCTATTCTGAGAACTCAGGAACAGTTCATTTAGAAGGGCACATTTTACATCCCGATAGGCCCAGCACTTGTTTTCAGAAAATGAGTCTTCTGTCTGTTTGTCTCAAGTACTTCACGAGTCTGGAGATTGCTTAATCTTGACCTTTAAAGATGAGAAATATCACATGTCTCTCCTGAGCTCTTGTGGATGTGTCGTCTGCTTGACTAAACTCCACCGGCACTTTCACCGGCACTTTCACCGGCTCTAATTGAACATTTCTGTCACTCGCTCAAAACCATATTTCTGCTACATTCTCTCTTTCACACTGAACTAAATCTTCCTGGTTTCACTCCAGGGTAATTATCCAGGCTGTGCTAAAGTGTTGTGAGAGGGTCTTACTAGGGGTTTGGAGAGGTTTGCTAGGCCGTTCTGAGTGATTGCTAGGTGTTTTGAGAAGTTGTCAGGCAGTTATTGGGTGTTCTGAGTTGTTGCTAGTCACTTGCTAGGTGTTTTGAGAGGTTGCTTGGCAGCTATTGGGTGTTCTGAGTGGTTGCTAGGCAGTTATTAGGTGTACTGAGAGGCATTGAAGTGGTTGCTAGGCAGTTCTGAGAGGTTGTCAAGCAGCTATTAGGTGTTCTGAGTGGTTGCTAGGCAGTTACTAAGTGTTCTGAGAGGTTCCTAGGCAGCTAGTGGGTGTTCTGATTGTTTGCTAAGCAGTTGATGGGTGTTTTGAGTGGTTGTTAGGCAGCTATTAGGTGTTTGAGTGGTTTCTAGGTAGTTGCTAGGTATTTTGAAACGTTTCTAGGTAGTTGCTAGGTGTTTGGGTGGTTGCTATGCAGTTGCTAGGTGTTCTAAAAGGTTGTTAGGTGGATATTAGGTGTCCTGAGTGGTTGCTAGGCAGTTATTAAATGTTCTGAGTGTTTACTAGGCATTTGCTAGATGTTTTGAGAGGTTGTGAGGCGGTTATTAGGTGTTCTGAGTGGTTACTAGGCAATTGCTATGTGTTTTGAGACGTTGTTAGGCAGTTATTAGGCATCTGAGTGGTTGCTAGGTGTTTGTAGAGGTTGTTAGGCAGTTATTGGGTGTTCTGAGGGGTTGCTAGGCAGCTGATAAGTATTTTGAGTGGTTTTTAGGCAGCTTTTAGGTGTTTGAGTGGTTTCTAGGTAGTTGCTAGGTATTTTGAGAGGTTGCTGGGCAGTTGCTGGGTGTTCTGAGAGGTTGTTAGGCAGTTATTGGGTGTTCTGAGTGGTTGTTAGGTAGTTGTTAGGTGATTTGAGAGGTTGTCAGGCAGTTATTGGGTGTTCTTAGTGGTTGCTAGGGCAGTTGCATAATAACGTCTGTTAAATCAGAACAGTGTTAATGTTTAGTTAATGTTAATGTTTCTGCATCACATTCTTTCCTGGGTCAGAGTGACTCATCAGCATTTCTTCACATGTTCATCTGAAGGAATAAGTCATTCATTCTCTGATCATATGTTCAATTATTCCTCGAGTATTGCAGTAAACGATCATTTTGGCTCCTGTTAATCTGAATGTATTCTTTCCATCTATAGACATGAATATGGAGTATGGCAAGTCGTTTTGATATTTAATCTGTAAAACATGCTAGTAACTATTTTCATGCTACTATGCTACTTATTTTTTTTTAGCTACTAGTATATATTCAATTTGGTACTGGTACTTATTTGTTGGCTACCAGTACTTATTCTTTAGGTACTAGTAACTTAAAAAAAAAAAAACTAGTAGTTATTCATTAGATACACTACACTTATTTATTATACACTAGTACTTATTGTTAGATGCTAATACTTATTATTAGATACTAGAATTTATTATTAGATACTAGTACTTATTATTAGATGCTAGTACTTTTTCATTAGATACTAATACTTATTTCAACAGATACTAGTGCTTATTTCAATAATGACAAGTAACTATTCTTTTTTTTTACTAGTAAAACATTTAAACTTTTTGCCATTAACTTCTATGACTAGCATGTATCCCTATTGTGACTAGTATACGTTTTTATATACTAGTATTTATTCATTAGGTACTAGTACTTTTTTTTAGCTACTAGTACCCATTTTTAGATACTAGCACTTAATCATTAGATAATCGTACCTATTATATAGACACTATTATTTATTTATAAGATACTAGTTCTTATTAGATACTAGTAACAGTAAAATACTTACTAGTCACTATTGAAATAAGTACTAGTACCTAATGAATAAGTACGAGTATCTTTAAAAAGTTATTAGTACCTAAAAATAAGCACTAGTGGCTAATGAATAAGAACTAGTACCTAATGGAATAAATTCTAGTAGCTAAAAAGTACTAGTAGCATTAACACTAGAACTTAGGAATTCTATAACTACTAGAATGGCCGTAGCGGTCATTCTGACCGTTCATACTAGACTGAACTGAATGCCATTTTTGTCATATCATATTTACATTCGGAACTTCTTTTGAGGTTTTACAATGAAGCTTTGAATGTCTGTCGTCATAGTTTATGACGTAATCACCCTAAAAATACATTATTTTTTTGTAATATTTAATTGTGTAAGAGCAATGTAGACCGCTCCCGAATGTGTGTGCCTTGCTTTGTGGCCGGCAAGGGGGAGAGCAAAAGTTTTTCACCGCATTGAAAATTTTATATTTGACAGTCTAAATGCCAACAAATATGAACGGAAGCAGAATATTTCTGTAGCTAAAACATGTTGTGAATTTTGGAAATGATTACATACATTTTTACTTTTGAACTTTACAACGCTCTGAAGTTATTGGAAATGTTTGGATCACATGAATCAGAAACAATTATATGCAGCCACCACTGGAATTGTGATCCATGAATAAATGGATCTGTTTTGATAATAATAAACATTTTCACTGTCGCTAAAAAAAGCCTAATTAGTTTGTTTTATTTCACAATATCAGTCTTGTCGGGGCTAAAATTAGCTACAGTGGTGGAAAGAGTACTGAAAAAATATACTCAAGTAAAAGCACCATTACCTTCCAAAAAATGTAGGGTGAGTAGAGTAAAAGCAGAGGCGGACAGTAACTAAGTACATTTACTTGAGTATTGTACTTAAGTACACTTTTTGAGTATCTGTACTTTACTTGAGTATTATTTTTTCTGGGAACTTATGACTTTAACTTCACTACATTTGAAAGACAAATATTGTACTTTTCACTCCACCACATTTCTATCAAGGTCCTCGAAGTAGAAAGTCGTTACACAGTGGTTCCCAATCCTGGTTCTGGAGAACCCCCAACACTGCACATTTTAGATGTCTCCCTATTCAAACACACCTGATTCAACTCATCAGCTCATTAGTGAAGACTC
>NW_015656172.1:268591-268872 GCF_001515625.1 Sinocyclocheilus rhinocerous
GTCTCGGTGAATCAGCAGCATCCACAACTGAATGGAACAAGAAGTGTTGAACTTGAAAAATTGTTTTTGCACGAGTGCACTTGCTAAATGAAGGCGGATTGTATAAAATGGATAAAAAAAATAAATAAAAAAAAAACCTTTATTAACGAGCTGCAGTTTTATTGCATCATGCGCTGGCACAGATGCAGTATATTAACGCCACAGGTCATCAATAAGGTGCAGATTGGTCCTCAATTTGTGTTTCCAACACACTTTTTCACAGCGCGCATCACGCGCTCAAA
>NW_015656172.1:269275-298052 GCF_001515625.1 Sinocyclocheilus rhinocerous
GACTGCTGCAGAACGCACGCGAGAGAGAGACGAGGCAGCGCAGATCGCGCGTCTCATAATTGAGTGGGAATGCATTCCAGCAGCCATGATAAACAGTTGGCGGTTAAAATTTTCTATGCATGATTTGATTTGACGAAAGGCACGAGACCTGTTACTATCTCTCTATCCAATCACGTTGATGTGATGTGATGATGAAAATTAAAATAAGCATGTAACGACCACAAACGGAGGAAAATAGCGGAGTATAAAATCTGGAATTTTAGCTTAGCAATAGAATATAAAAACAACTACAACAAAAGTTGCTAGGTAACAGTCATGTGCATCTTCAACCGTGGGAAAAAAATTTGCAAAAGCAGAAATTATACACCGTCTGTAATGTGAACGGTAAATTTGACCGCTTTGGCCATTCAAGAAACTTTTGTGAACTCTTTTGTGTTTTGTAATTTTAATAAAATAGCAATGTTATAATACAATATACACACATTTAGGAAAAGTCAGGGTATTATAGTTATATGGGTTTTATTTCAACAAATTTATTACATTTCAAAATTTAAAAACGGTCAAAATGACTGCCTTGGTAGTTCTAGTGTTAGTGTAGATACTAGTATGTTTTAAGGATTACACGTTAAAACAGCTTGCCATATGCCAGCATGAGGACTCCTGACAGTGTCCTCAATCTCTCCCATGATTCCTCGCTTCTCCACGGCCCAGTTACGCACCCACTGCAGTCCATTAATTACCCTTATGATGTCATAAAGAGCCGTCGCTCTTAACGGAGCCGTAATGCACTTCTCTAACATGGCTAATGTTTATGCCTCATTAAAGCTCTTAATTTGCTTAACTCTCCAATCCAATGATTCATTCGCTTGACTTCTAACTGTGCTTCAGTAATTTATTACGCTCAGAACTGATGATAATAATCAATGAGAGTGTGCAGATTCGTGCTCGGGCGTGAGTTATACTCTCAAATAGCTGATTACATGCGTCATGAGCTCGGTGCTGCTCGGCTGGTCCGATATTAGCCTACCTGTCCAATCTCGCCGCCACCCACGTTCTAATTTAAAATGCAATAATTAATATTTTTATGAATTTTCATATTTTAAGAGTGAACATATGGCTCTGGGACATGGATGAATTAATAAAATCTACATGCGACTTAAATTGCATACAAGCTGAAAAAGGCCTGATAAACAGTTTTAAATATTACAATCTGTTACTTTTAATAAAAATAAACCCCTGGGACATAAATGCGCACATAGTTGAAGAAACACCCATGTGGCGTCCTGGCTTAATTACTCCAGATCATGTTGGTGGAAGAATCAGTCTGAGAAACAGGTGAAGAGTTGTTTCCCACAGCAGAAGGTCCAGGTTTGCTGGTGTGCGGCTATAGGCTATCGACTGTTGTGCTAGCGGAGCGTGCGTTCATGCTGCTTTGCTTTCATTACAGATCAGGGGAAGCAGTAATTAGCCAAAGCTCCCCACCGCTTTTAAATTACCTTAAGACATCCACTTAACTGCAGCGCCGCATAAACCACCTCCCGGAGCCCAATTGACTCGATGCTGCCAGCAGATGTCAGGGAGAGCCTGGACAGACCCGCCGAGGGCCCCGCGAACCACGTCCACTGTTAGCTTCATTAATGAATCACAACACACCTCCAGCTGAGACTTCACTGCACACTCACCACAGCCACGCTCAGGGTTTACAGCGAGCAGAAAAGATGAGAGAAAACAGAAATGATGCATTATGAAATGTATTCACATGAGTCAAATCTTCTGGACGCCTACCATTGCCTGAATGTGCGTATTTAAGGAAGGGAAAAAAATCTTTCCCTCCACAAAAGCTCTGAGTTCTCATCATTCACATCCACATCAGAGTCTAAAATGGCATGTTGATGCATTTACCGAATTTAAATTGAATTTCAATAAAGCTTGCAAACAGGATGCAGATATGCAAATTACATTGCAATTTAAAGGGGTCATATGATGCTTTTTTAAAGATCATTATTTTGTGTATTTGGTGTAACAGAATATGTTGACATGCTTTAATGTTCAAAAAACACATTATTTTTCAAATACTGTACATTATTGTAGGTCCTCAGAAAGGAAAACTTGAAATCGCATCATATGACCCCTTTAACTAAAATTCTAAGAAATCCATATGATAGATTGTAACAATAGATAGATATAACGATTAATAGATATAACAAGAGACATAACGATAGATATAACGACAGATATAACAATAAACATAATGATAAATGTCTATAGATACAACCATAGATATATATAAAATGATAGACAGATATAACGATAGATACAGTAGCTAAGACAGATATAACGACAGATATATATAATGATAGATATAACGACAGATAGATATAACGATAGATAGATATAACGACAGATATAATGATATATTATATAATGACAGATAGATATAATGACAGATACATGTAACGATAAATATACTAATAGATAAATGTAACAATATGTTAGGGTTTGTGTTTCTTGTTCATGTTTTCATGTCTTTTAATTTGGAGTTTAGTCATGGTCCCTGTTTGTGTCATGCTTCCCTTGCCCTAATGTATTCATGCCATTGGTTCTCTTGTTCATTGTGTCATGTTCTGATTGGTTGTCTTAGTCATATGTCTTGTTTCCCATTGGTTTGTTCGTGTCATGTGACCCTTCTTGTTTGATATAAATAGCCCTCATGTTCCCATTGTGCTTGGTCGTGTATTGAAGTTGTAACCCGCTGTCGGTGAGATTAGTCTGTTTATGCCACGTCAAGTCAGTTCATGCCTCGTGAAGTCAAGTCTGTGTATCTTGTTTGGATTATGTTTGGATCACATCTTGTAAATAAACTGCACTTGGGTTCTCACTACGCTCGCCTTCAGTGGACTGAGTCATTACACAATAGATAGATATAACGATAAATAAACTGACAGATAGATGTAACAATAGACATAACGATAGATATAACAACAGATAAATATAACAATAAATATGTCAGATGTAACGATAGATAATGATAGATAGAAATAACCATATATATATATAACAATAAATATAACAATAGATGATATAAGAATAGATATAACGATAAGTATAAAGATAAGTATAACAATAGATACTGTAGCTACATAGATATAATGATAGATACATATAATGATAAATATAACGATGGATGTAACAATAGACATAATGATAGATATAACGACAGATATAACAATAAATGTAATGATAGATGTAATGATGGATATAACGATAGACAGATATAACAACAAATATAACGATAGATGCAATGACAGATAGAGATAACGATAAATATAACAATAGATGTAATGATAGATATAATGACAGTATAACGATAGATGAAATGATCAATTTAACGATAGACTGATGTACCAATAAATATAGATTTATTGAGAGATAGATAGATAGATAGATAGATAGATAGTCATTCCTCTTCCTGTCATTCCAATTCAACTTTCTGTTTGATGCCAATTCAATTCAAATTCACATTCATGGATTGAAAATGAAACTATTTAATTCTGTAATGGCACACAGATTTAGAATGTCAGAATTTTTCATTCTAGTCCTTTAAGACAGCATTAAAACACTGCATTAGACACAAAGAATGAATGGACGGCGCCGAGCACACAGCTATTAATTAATTTAGCCAACAGTTTGAATTATTCTTTTATTTCTAATTTGTTGTGGCCTTTGTGAAGAGATTTTTGGCCACATCTGAACTTATTAGCATCTCTGATCCTGACTATTCACATTAGTCGATTCCTCCGACACCCGCTGATTCCTGAATATAGCCACGTATTTGCATCGCAGAGGGGGGCGAGATCGGAACAATGCTCAAATATCCGCACGCGGGTAAAACCTTCCCAAACAGAGCAGCTATTCGTCACCTCGTAAAGCCTGTTTGTGTCACAATAGCAGCTTTAAATGAGCAGAGAATATCCTTTGAAAATTAAACGCCGGCAATTTTATTTCCTTTGTATTAGTTCCGTTGTACTTGATGATTACTTCATGAAATGCCTCCCGCTAAGGCTTTTTATTCTCCGGAGCCGCTTCAGTATGAAGGAGGTCAAATATTATGTGAGTAGCCATTACATTTTAAGGTTTAAAAACATGCTATTCATTCCACAGACAGGTTGAAAGGGAATTAACGAAGGCAGTATAAAAGCGTGACCTTCGCTCTCCTGAATGCCACTACTAAAAGACGGCACTGAGGATCTATGAATGCCAAACATCTTATTAAAGCCTGTAGACAAAAGAAAGCATGCAGACGCAGGTTACGGCTCTTTAACTGACTGTGTGAGAGACGGAAATACTGTAATACAGGGCTGCTAAAGTTATACAGACTGACCTTGATGATGTCCCAGTCACACGACTAATGGGCTTCGTTTCAGACAAACTCCTGAAACACAAGTAACTCACAAACCTGCCATATGGAAATAATAGTTCAAACTTGAAGAGTTTTTCATGTTTGATTCATGTTTTATTTCTTCAAAGAGTTAGCATGCTAATGGATTGCTTTAAAGCAATTTAATCAGGCTGTAAAATAGACGATAACTTACTGAATTTACACGATCTACTAAAAAGCTAAACATCAGATTCTGTTTAGCAAAGAGACAGGTGTATAAAACACAGTCATTTGTAATATATAATATAAACACACTGGAAATTTGACAGTTTCTATTGAATGTATTAGGCCAATCAGCAGGAAGCATGAGATTTTATATAAACATACAAGTAAATAATGTTTTACAGTTTTTACTAAATTCTACAGAATTGCAGCTTGATTGTGAAATGAGGCATACAAAATGTTACAAAAATAGTTTAAAATATTTTTTTTACACAGTAAATAAACTTACAAAATGTAAATATTTGTTCTTTGTATAGATTATTATAGTGTTAAACAGTACTTTACATATTGTTATGGATTTTCATATTTTTAAGATTGTGGATATTCCTGAAAGTCTGGCACATCATTTTTATTGCAATGAAAAAAAAATAAAAAATACATAAACATATTCTGTTCTTTACTGACGTTTACTTTATTACTGGACAAAAACTCGAAAATTAAAATAAGTATCACTTGGGAGCAACATTTTTGTGTGTCATTTCCAATCAAAATGTAATTTTATAAAATTATGCAAAAAAAAAAAAAAGATAAGCTTAATAAATGGAAAATCCAGACTTTCAATCATTAAATACAAACATCCATAATAAAATCCATAAATCCATAAAAAATAATAATAATTACATTCTTAAACTATAGTAATCTAAACAAAGAATAAATAAACTTTAACCATTTAACATTTATTGTGTGAATAATTATTTATTTCTTTTATTAAAATAAATAAATAAAACTTTGCTTGCAAATTACTTGCAAAAACATGAACAATTAAAGTTTTGGGAAAATTAGATATTTACATTAACGTTTCATGTTTTTGCCAGTAATATTTATTTATTTATTTTTCTGGATTTACGTATTTTAAGACTATGGATTTTCTAAACTGGAAATCTGACATAATTTCTACTGCACATATTAAAACTCATCAGAAGCAGGTGTGATTGTGGTTTATTGTGAGCTGATGAACTTTGCCATTCATTGAGCTTCTCGTTTGCACCTGCTACAATATGAAATCTGCTAATGTGATGCTATGCTGGCGGAAATGATTTATGGAGTCACTGTAGACAGGGTCCGCCGGCAGACCACGTCAATATCATCTATCTTTCTTAGGTGCTGTTTGGACCTCACTTAATGTTTAAGAAACTTTAACTCTCTTTCAAAGACCTTTTGCTCTATTCTTAATTTTTTCCCCACACAGAGATTTATAAGTGTCTCTGGTTAATGAGTCAAATCAGGACATAAATCAATCAATATGTCACTAATGAAAGCAAATGGAAGGTAGGCCTACTGAGGCAGAATCCCACGGAGGAAACGCAGTCAGTTGTAACACGGCGTCTAGAAAGCGACGGTTAATGACCACGACGGGACACGCTAATGACCTGCTAGCTGTTAGTTTGTGTTGATCAGACTCATGTAGTGAATGATGTTAGCACACCTGCCAGCTAATGGGAATCAACTCTAGCTTTGTTAACTGCCACAACCTAGCAACTGGTTATAGTGACACTACTCAAGTCAATTAACGGTCACTTAATTTAACGGTTACAAATAATTTTTGGTAAATTACATTCAATAGTTTGAATAACAGATATGGAACCATAACAAACATGTTAATCAAGCAAAAATTAGTCCAGGTACACTAAATGCTGGGTTAAATATAACCCAGCGCTGGGTTAAAAAGGGACAAACCCAGGTTTGTCCCTTTTTAACCCAGCGATGGGTTAAATTTAACCCGGCATTTTTTAGAGTGTAATTTAACTGGTTTCCTGTAATGACAAAAAAAGAAGAAGCTATAAAAAGTTTTTTACCTAACAAAAAATAAATAAATGGTTTACCTTTGTTAAATTTTCATTCAGATTATTTTATTGATTGATTGATTGATTGACTGCATTTTTCATATTTTCAAATTTGTAAATTCATATTTTTCAAATTCAAAACCAAAATCTGAAATATGTATACTATTCCACTTTCCAAGTATTAAAGAGATAGTTCCCCCAAAAATGCAAATTCTATCGGTGACCAAAAAGTTGACGGTAACCACTGACTATCATAAAATACTATGAACCTCAATGGCTACCGTCAATTGTTTGGTTACCAACATTCTTCAAAATAACTCCTTTTGTGTTCAACAGGGAAAAAAGAAACTCATACAGGTTTGGAACAACTTGAGAGTGAGTTAATAATGATAGAGTTATAATTTGGGGGTGAACTACCTTTTTAAGCTCCTTAGAAGCATTTTATGTACCCTAAATATATATAGTACAATTAAATTATCATTTTGCATGTTCGGATTTTACAAAATTACTGCTTGATTGGAAATCACACAGAAAAGACACTGCTAAACATTAATCAAGTGAAAATTACTCAAGGAGGTTTCATATAAACATGGCTACTATGGCATCAATAGTTACTCTAAAGTAAAAAATAAAAAAGTGCGGCGTATTTATCATCTGATTTTCACGATTATCTTTAAATTGGTCAAAAAATTAGGCATAGTACATGACAAACTCATCCTAACCTTACATATAGTCAAATGACCATACAAAAATCAACAGCAACAAGTAAATAAAATGCAAATGTTCAAAGTGCATGCTGGGACAAAGGTTAATGGCACTTAACATCATAATACTATG
The DNA here is from genome assembly GCF_001515625.1 of Sinocyclocheilus rhinocerous. Taxonomy (NCBI): domain Eukaryota; kingdom Metazoa; phylum Chordata; class Actinopteri; order Cypriniformes; family Cyprinidae; genus Sinocyclocheilus; species Sinocyclocheilus rhinocerous. Next base: position 276,557 of record NW_015656172.1, read on the forward strand.
ATTTATTGTTTATTATCAAGCATTATTACTTAGATTTTTGCAGCGTACCTACCAAATGTGAAAAAATCCTAAATGTTGGATTTGACAAACAAATGTGAATTGTGTGGAGTTTAAATAAAACTCCCAAACACAGGCTGACCTGCTGGACTTCAGTAATGGAGGCGTAGAGGCGTTTATAATCAAAAATCACAAACAAGTGACGCATGTGCAGCCACCGTGAAGAGCCGTCACAAAGGTTAACGACAAACAAGTAAACAAACAAACCAATAAATAATGAATCCCTCACTCCCATCCTGCTCCTCAGTTCATTAGTCACCTGAAAGGTCCCGTCCAGCAGCAAGGGATTGTGGGAACTCTGAGAACTCCACTGGCAAATGGTCTTGGGGGAAGCTCACTTCTGGGCCAACAATAAGTAATTAGCAGCAATTAGCATCTGTGATTAACATGCGTCAGGTGAGGGGAAAAAGGAAAAGGGGAGGAGAGGAAAAAGAACAAGGGCGGATGAGAGAGAGAGAGATACTGTAGGTGGTAAACCTCTTTAACCCTTGGTGAGTGTGCTGCATATTAAACTTAGAGAACAGACGAGAGACAGATAGAACGATACAATGAGATAATGATACAATGATAGAATGATATAGAAAATTATACAATGATTTGACAATAGATAGAAAGATACAATGATAGAACGATAACTAAAAAGAGCGATACAATTATAGAACGACAGAATGATATAGAGAATGATACTATAATAGAACGATACAATGGCAAAATGATATAGAGAATAATACTATGATAGAACGATAGATAGAATGATAGAATGAAATAATGATAAACAGAACAATACAACGACAGAATGATACAACGTTAGAATAATACAATGATAGAACAATACAATGTAGGGCTGCACGATAAATTGCATGTGATTGTCATGTGCATCTCGTCAGTAAAGCCGGTTCTGTGATTAGTAGTAAATCTCCATCATGTGCTTTCAGATGGAGCGGCATTTAGTACACAGAGCCGTAGTTCACTGACAAGCTACGCAATATCGCGTTCATTATCGCAGGCGATTCACACACACACACACACACACACACCTCTTATCTGAATCTGAACAATCACTGAATTATTAATTGTGCACACAATTCAGCTGCTGAAGTGGATTCATCTACAACGTGGCTGTAATCAGCATAATTTGTGTTATGATTTAAAAAATATATTTTTTTTTTAATCAAAAATATATATCTTTTCAACATTCATATACCAAAATATATTTCCAAATGTAGCACATACAGCTAAATAAAAACATACATACATATATACATAATGGCCAGAATATATTTTAAACACGTTAAATGTGTTGTAAACAGTGAAGCTATTTTTTAAATTGAAAAGTAAATTGAAAATTTAAGTAATATTTTTTAAAGTGAAAATATATTTAGTTTAAAGCTTCATATACCAAAATATATTTCAAAATTTATTTTCATATGGAAAAAAGGTGGATATGGATAAAAGGGATATGCAGTTTTGTTTAGTTGTTTATCTGGGATGTGACAGAGAATAATCACCATTATTTCCTTCAGAGAGAGATACTTCTCAAATCTACAGTATAATTTACTCTAACTGACACAGTATCTATTCATATTCACCTCATTCAGTCCTGATCTTTGCCTTAGATGTTATTTCTACCTTGAGGGTTTATCATATCTCTAGAATATTAAGTGTTATGATGCATTTGCCCTTTTATCAAACAGAAAGAAGAACATAGAAAGCATTCAGTAACTCTTTATCAAAGATGATGACTGTCTTTCCAATCCTAAATCAAATTTAAAGTATCTCAAGTGCAAATGAGGAACATCATGGCCAACAAAATACACAGAGAAATGCAGTATTTTCCAGATGTTTCAAAATAAAATAAATATTAAAAGCAAAGCTTCCAGTAAGAATTAGATAGGATTTACAAGAGTTTTTAGAAAGTTTTTAATTTAGCGAACCACTTCAGTGAATCTCATGAAAATGTTATAGTGTATTTTGCATTATATATATATATATATTGATACAATTAATACAATAAATAATTTAATCTGTAAACTGACATGTTCTTCACAGGCTGTACTGATGATTTCACTGTTTGAAACAGCTTATAGGCACAGAAATGATGCATGATTGTAAGTTGTACTTTATTTTTCAATGATGTAGGCTACATTCATGTTATAACTTGTATTAAAGTGAAGAAATGTTAATTTACCTTGTGCCCCGTGCTGCCGTTGCCTGGGGCAGATAACGCGATCTATCCCAGACTACATTATACTTTAGAAACTTTTATTTTATTTTATTTTTTCAAATTTGTTCATTAAAAAATGCCTTCAATACAATGACGCAAAATTTAGTAGGGGTGCAACTGAATTGTTCCTAGCAATATTTTGATCAAACAATTAAAATGTATTTATTTGTGTAACCACTGTTGTTGTCATCATACCACAGACATTACCTGATAAGTTAAAGTAAATATGTTCTATTGCACTCTATCTCTCGTTTACAATATATTCAAAATTCTGCTGCAAGAATATTAACCCCTAACACAGATTTAGACAGATTTGTGAAAAATATTTGAGAGAAATAGGCCTTTTGTGTACATAGAAAAAGTCTTAGATCTTTGAGTTCAGCTCATGAAAAATGGGGGCAAAAACAAAAGTGTTGCGTTTATAATTTTGTTCAGTATATATATACTTATACTGAGCTGCTTATACTTTATGTCCCCACCGATGTCAAAATCAAAACCTACGCCCTTGCTTCACATAACACAAAAAGAAAATGGCCTTTGGCTTATTCTTCACTATAATACTATTACTGTAGCTGTTTAATAGAGTTATATTTAACAAGTCTTCTTATTATACCTACTCTGATTATACTCATTTTTAATTCATATTCATATTTTTAGTTGTTTTTTCTCCTTTCTCTGATGTGTTCTAACAACATCAGAATTCTGGAACCCAGAATATTTCGACAATATTTTTGGTGAGTTTATAATGTAATAACTTTCTCATAATGTAATAATTGTTATTACATTATGAGCTCAAGATTTTATTACGGTGTGGGAAAATTTTTACATTATGAACATTTTATTACAATAATAATGTAATACTTATTACATTATGTGCCGTTTTTACAGTATGAGTTGCTACAACATCTGAATGAATCGCTCTTCTGCAGGAGTCTGTAAAGCGTCCACCGATCAGACACATAAACCTCACTGTTATCACGTTCATTAAACACTCTGTCGACATTAAACAGTTTAATTCTGCTGATGTGATCCTCAGACCCACAGACATGCTACAGTTATCCGTCATCTGTGCTTTCCTCCAGATGGTTTCATGTATTCAGCGCAGGGTCAGACGGCCCTGACAGTCAGATGATGTTTTATTGAGTTCAGGGGTTTGTCTGTTGACGTGTCAATGCTGCTGCTGCTGCTGTGCTGACTTTCATTCTCAAGAGCAGCAGTACGGCAGTAAAGCCCATGAAAATAAAGAAAAACATCCATCAACAGCAGAATGAGAAGCAACAGCAACAACTGCAGCAACACAAGTGAGTTTCTGTGTGTCGAATGCAGATTTGTCCTACATGAACCTCCATTATTTAACATTTAAAAGCAACTAAAACTCAAAACAACTCAAATATGGCTAATTTTTCATGAGACTGTGGGACAAAATACTTAACAGTATATTTGAGAATTTTGTTGCATGTATTTATAAATGGCAGCTCTCAGCCATCAGACGCTTGCTGTATTGAATTGTGTGGATCTTTGTGATTATCTGTGGTCCAATCACAGGAACACACAATACACTCAAAAAATCCCACAATCCCTTTGGGCTCTAGCCATCAGTGACACAAGAACACCTGATATATGAGAGAGAATAGAATATAAATATAAATGTACGTGATTTATTTAGCTATTGTTTGGGGACAAAGTAGTGCCAGTTAGTGAGCTTAATCTGACAAAAACTTTGAGACATCCTCAATCGAAAAGAAAAATAAATAAATTAAATATACAAAAAACAAAACAATGAAATGTCTTGCTTTCCGACGCATTTAAACATCCTTTAAACCAGGAACATTTTACTTTAAAACTGCAATTGCATAAAATAAAACATAAAAGTTTTGAATTTAAAATAATTTGAATCATCCTTTAAACCAGGGTAAGTGTACTTTAAAAACAAAACTGCATAACATATAAGATAGAAATATTTATCTTAAAATAACATTACAATTATTTAAACTGGAGTAAATTTAGTTTAAAAGCAAAACTGCACAAAAATATATGAATGTATTTAAATTTAAATATCAAACCTCCTTTGAAACAGACTACGCTTTAAATGCAAAATTTCATTTCAAACATAGAAAAATAATACAAATGTTATAAAAATTTAAAATATTATTATAAAACACAAATATGTATCTTAAAACAACATTAAACATGATTTAAAACAGGATCAATTTACTTCAAAAGCAAAAATGTATAAAATATTTAAATATTTATCTTAAAAACATTTTTAAAAAATAATTAAACCAGGCTAAATATAGTTTTCAAAATCAAAACTGCATGCAATAAATATATTAGAGTAAGTGTACTATCAAAACTGCATATAATAGAATATATATAATTATCAATCTTAAAATAATAACAAGCACCCTTTAAACCAGAGTAAATGTATTTTAAAAGTAAAAATGCATACAAATAAGCAATCAATCAATCCTCCTGTACATCTTCTAAAAGCTCCTGAACCAGAAACTCTAGAAAGCCTGTCGTGATGATTTCCTAGAGCTTCCTTTTTTTGAATGAAGAACTCTGTGAATTATTGCTGCAGTTCTTTAAAATGTCAAATTCCCTTGAAGCACCAGAATCTATTCATTCATATCTTTTGTAAATTTTGAGGTGTACCACTCTTAGTAGTGATTTTTCAAAAGCTCTCCAGGATGAATGAAGTATTTCAGCGTTCCCCTCTGTTCTCCACAGACAGAAAGAGACAGACAGACGGAGGGAGAGAGAGACAGACAGCATGAGATGATATTACCAATTTGTGTGTGTGCTTGTGGGAGGTCATAAAATGACATGGAACTTTCTAAGCTCAGAGTTTCCATGGATACCGGAACTCGGAACGGTAGAGAGTGGCATTTTGGAATGAATGAGAGGAACGGCGGGACAGATAATAACAGCCCCGGACAACAAGGGGCAGAGCCGAGAAACGCTCGCACAAAAGAACGACTTCACCTACACGCCGCAGGATACACAACCCTCTGCTGATCCTCAACACACACACGCTCGGATGAAACATAAGGAACTGAGTAAGAGCAGCTCTTCAGACAAGAACAATCATAACCAAGATATTGGAAATATCACAACTTAGACATCAGTAATGGACATCTAACCCAGGGTTCAGGTGTGCTATCTATCTATCATCTATCTATCTATCTATCTATCTATCATCTATCTATCTATCGAACGACTTCACCTACACGCCGCAGGATACACAACCCTCTGCTGATCCTCAACACACACACACACACACACACGCTCGGATGAAACATAAGGAACTGAGTAAGAGCAGCTCTTCAGACAAGAACAATCACAACCAAGATATTGGAAATATCACAACTTAGACATCAGTAATGGACATCTAACCCAGGGTTCAGGTGTGCTATCTATCTATCATCTATCTATCTATCTATCTATCTATCATCTATCTATCTATCTATCTATCTATCTATCTATCTATCTGTCTGTCCATCCATCCATCTTTCTATTCATCCATCCATCCATTTTTCTACCCATCCATGTCCATTCATCCATCCATCCATCCTCTATTTATCATTCATCTGTCAATCCATCATCTATGTATCACTATCTACATGTCCATCCACCATTCATCCTATGCATCCATCCATCATCTATCATCCATCTACATGTCCATCCATGCATCCATCTTTCCTCTATCCATCCATCCATCCATCCATCCATCATCTATCTATAAAATAAAAATCTGTCTGTCTGTCCATCCGTCTTTCTATTCATCCATCCATCCATCCATTTTTCTACCATCCATGTCCATACATCCATTTTTCTTCCCATCCATGTCCATTCATCCATCCATCCATCCATCCTCTATTTATCATTCATCTGTCAATCCATCATCTATTTATCACTATCTACATGTCCATCCACCATTCATCCTATGCATCCATCCATCCATCATCTATCATCCATCTACATGTCCAACCATCCATCCATATTTCCTCTATCCATCCATCCATCCATGCATCCATACATCCATCGATTCAAGCATTCATCCATCATCTATCATCCATCTACATGTCCAACCATCCATCCATCCATCATCCATTTAGCCTACATGTCCATCCATCCATCCATCCTCTATCTATAAAATCTTTAAATCAGGTTAAATTTACTTCTGCTACGCAAATAGTAGTAAGGCTTTCCTCTGTGTATACATAGCCTTACAAGTACAATTTTAGCTGTATTATTTGTGTCCCCTTCAAAAATTGCTCTTGAGAAATTTTATGTTTCATGTTTCTGACCTGATTTCTAATGTGAAACAGACTCAAGCTGTGGTGTGAAGCAGGGTTTTGTACGTTACATCATGACACTAGCGTTTGTGTCCCCGCTAAACCTCCCACAGTCACATCAACAATGTTCCTCTCATTCTCTTTCCCATCTTTTCTTCCTGTGCTGTTATGAATGTCCTCCGGCGCGGAGGAGAAATGAATTAAACATCAGAGTGTTTGTCAGAGGACGAGGTGTGTGTGTGTGTTTGTGTGTGTGAGAGACAGAGAGAAGGAAACCCGCAGGTAAGGTGCAAAGTCAAGTAAAAGCTCTTTCTAGGGGGGTCTGAACACATAGTGTGAGTTTGATCTCTCTCATGCGCTCTCCTCTATCTGTCTTTCAACAAACGCTTCCTTCTATCTCACTCACACTGCTTTCCTCTGCTCTTTCAGATGGGGAGAACTAACTAAAACTAGTGATACTACTAACTTACATTTACCAGTTCAACTGGATTCATAATACTGAAGCTTCACCAGAAAAAAACACTTTTTACAACAAGTTACCATCACTCTTTTTATGTATAGTAATAATATAGAAAATAAAGATTTACAGTCAAGCAAACTGAAGCAATAATCAAACTGTCACTCTCGAAAATAACATTTACAAGCATGATTTATTTTAGTGAATCAGTTCATTCAGATGATTCAATGAGTCAGTTTAAAAACAGATTAATTGAATCATTTGAATACTTTTTTGAAGCTAAACATTTAGTTAAAAAAAATATATATATATATATTCCATGGACAAAATATTATATTTAAGACAGAAATGTATAAATGAGTTATTAAAAATATATTTCTACAGTATTATGAAACCTGCTGAACTACTGCTCTTCATCAGTATGATAAATTATAGTGGGTTTTTTGCTTGTTTTCATTTGCATTTAGTGTAAATTTATCTGTTAAAAGTTAAAGGTGAGATCACACTAGACCTTTAAGCATTTAGAAATGACTTTAGACCTCGCAAAAAACTCAAGGGCTTCTGTTTTTAATGCATATTATTAAATGATAAATAACAACAACACAATCAAAATGGTAAAATATACCATCTACACATTTTCCCCAGCACAGCAAAATCAACAATGTAGTCTTTGAAATGATTCAATAAGTCAATATGTGACCTCTAGATCATGTATGGTGTTTTCAATATTTCAGTATTTTCTAAATTTGCAGGTTAGAGTTCAGCAAACTTGAAACAACAAGACTAAACAACTTCATATGTGCATTTGTGCTCTTCGAATCAATGTTGACAAGAGTTTTGTTACTTAACATTTTTGCAGAAACCGTGAAACCTTTTTTTCCCCACTTTTGTTATTTAAACTTTGTTGAATAAAAGTACTATTTTTTTTCATTTTTTCAACTTTTGAATCATAATGTGGTTTCCACAAAAATATGAAGCAGCACAACTGTTTTCATCGCTGATGATAATGTTTCTTGAGCAGCAGATTTCTGAAGGATCATGTGACACTGAAGACTGGAGTAATGATGCTGAAAATTCAGCTTTGAGCACAGAAATAAATCACATTTTTTAAATATAGTCACATAGAAAACAGTCCTATTAAATTGCAATATTTCACTATTTATTTAACTATTCCACATTTTTGACTGGTATTGTGTATTAAAATAAATATTGAGTTTGTAGAGTAGCCAAGTACATTTCAAATGCAGCTTGACTGTAGTTTAACTACTTAAAGAGAAGAAATAATTGAAACCAAAGACCCAAAAGCATGAGAGGCGTGTGATGGAGGAGAGAAAGACAGATTATAGAGAGATGGAGAAGAGCAGAGAGGAGTGTGGGATGGGTTTTCCTCCTCGGTGGAGTCATGCTGCTCTCTCCATGATGTTTTGGGCCAGGAAAACACCCACATATACACACATATGCAGAGAAACACAGCATGGATTATGCAATTTTCTGCCGCCCATGCATGCCGTAGGTTCCTCCCCTCCTCTGCAGCACCAGCAACAACAACAAAAACTGCAAAATCCTGATTTAACACCAATTCCAAAGCCAACTAAGCACAAATGGGTGGAGAAACCAAGTGAAAAGAGCTGTCAGGGGTTTATCATTGGACAAACACTTTAAATGCAAATTAACTTACAGCACTGTTGCTATGAAAGCCCGTTTCTGCCACAGGATAAAAAATAAAAAAGGCATCTGCAATATTTTCTCACGATTAAGAGACACTTGCACTTCAGTTTTTTCTCAGAAGTTTACCTCTCACAATTCTGTTTTTCCTCAGAATTCTAAGTTTACATCTCACAATTATTTTTTCTCAGAATTCTAAGTTTACCTCTTGGAATTATTTTTTTTCCCCATAATTCTAAGATTTTTTATCTCACAATTCTTTTTTCTCAGAACTCTAAGTTTACCTCCCACAATTCTGTTGTTTTTTTTCCGAATTCTAAGTGTACATGTCGCAATTCTGAATTTTTTCTAAGTTTACATCTCACAATTCAGTTTTTTCTCAGAATTCTAAGTTTGCATCTCGCAATTCTGTTTTTTTTTTTATTCTAAGTGTACATGTCGCAATTTAGATTTTTTTCTAAGTTTACATCTTGCAGTTCTGACTTTTTCCTCAGAATTCTAAGTTTACCACTCGCACTTCTGTTTTTTTTTTCTCAGAATTCAAAGTTTACATCTCGCAATTCAGTTTTTTTCTCAGAATTCTACGTTTACATCTTGCAATTCTGTTTTTTTTTGAGAATTCTAAGTTTACCTCTCACAATTTAGTTTTTTTCCTCAGAATTTTAAGTTTACATCTCACAATTCTTTTTTCTCAGAATTCTAAGTTTACCTCCCGCAATTCTGTTTTTTTTTTCCGAATTCTAAGTGTACATGTCACAATTCTGAAATTTTTCTAAGTTTGCATCTTGCAATTCTGACTTTTTCCTCAGAATTCTAAGTTTACCACTCACAATTCTGTTTTCTTTTCTCATAATTCTACATTTATATCTCGCAATTCAGTTTTTTTCTTAGAATTCTAAGCATACCTCTTGCAATTATTTTTTCCCTCAGAATTCTAAGTTTACATCGTCCAATTTATTATTTTTTTTCTCAGAATTCTAAGTTTACCACTTGCAATTCTATTTTTTTTTCTATTATGGAACAAAACATAAAAGGTAATTGCAATTTTTTTCTTGCAATAGCATGAAAAAAGTCTCAATTTTGAGATTTGAAAAAAAAAAAGAAAAAACACTATATGTGTGAATGATGGGATGTGAATAAATAATAAAAACCACCCCAAATCTTAAACTATGAAACTATAACTATGAAAGTGGGTACAGCTCTGAAAGCATCACACATACTTCTGCTCTTCATGATGCATTTCTGTCATCAAATTCAGACAGTGTGTGTGTGGACCAGAGATATAAGTCATGGAGATTTTATCCCTTCTGATCTGCATAAGTCAGACATTGTCATGCGAAGAGTGTTTTAACCTCATCAATAATTCAAGAGACATTAACATCTGTAAAACAGGAATGAAAACAAACAGATAAGGATCCAAACACACACTCGTTCACACACAATGATTCTAAATAGGCCAGAAACACACACAAACACAGATTCTCTCATGCAGGGGCGTAAATTTCATCTAACAGTAGGGGGGGACAATAAACAAAATTTCTCAAGAGCAATTTTTGAAGGGGACACAAATAATACAGCTAAAATTGTACTTGTAAGGATATGTATACACAGAGGAAAGCCTTACCCTTACGAAAAATAAGTTTATTCAAGTGTGCTATTAGTATACTTCTTTTAAACTAAAAATAGGAAAGTATACTTTTAGTCTACTTTTTATGTACTTCTCAGAAATGGGCTTTATGTACTTCTCAGAAATATACTTAAAATGACATTTAAGTATACTTGACTTATACTTAGAAAAAGTCTAAATATATTTTAGCTATAATTGTGCTCCTAGAATCCGTGTTTTCATGGTTATACTGTAGGGGGCGCTAGTACACATCTTCTGTACAGAATTTCCAAAAAACACAAGTGAAGAAGAAACCGAAACAACAGATGCTTCCACATGTAATCTAACACGATCATCAGACATAAAACAGCATCAAAACTATGTAACATTATGGAATAAAATGTCGACCAATGAAGAGGTAATAATGACTGTCAAGCTTTGGGATGTTGATCGACTTTATCTACGTTTTGATTATCATTCTGAATCCAATTCATAGTCTTTTTTCAGCTTTTTGTTCAAAATGTTGTTTATTTCTTTATTTTTATTTATGAAACTTATCCACATTCAAGTGTTTAAAAAAAGAATGCATGAAGCTAGAATAAAATGTTTTTGTTTACAAGCAGATACCCTGTTCTTTTGATGTTTTGTATGTTCAGATATTCATGTAACAAAATATATACAAATTAATACCTAAATAGGGACATAGTAGTATACTTAAAGTATGATGTAAAGTTCACTTAAAGAAAACTTACGAGTATACTTGCAGTATAAAACTACTAAACTAGTAGTTTACTGAGACTATACTTCAAAGTGTCGTTGCGTTGTTTTACAGACACTCATAAACATGATCTATCATCACTCAGTGTGTTGTAGTTAGGAAATGTGTCACTGTTCATCCACAGCTGAGTTTAAAGACCAGAGGAGTCTGAACCAAGGTTATCATCATTAACTAAAACAATTAAATTCACTTTTTTGTGCATTGGAATTATAGCTAATATAATATTAGATGAAAAACGTAAATTAAACGAAAATAAGAAATGATGTCTTGGCAACTAACTGAAATAAGTTTAAGCTGAAGCATTAAAATTACTAACTGAAAAAAAATAATAATAAAAATAAAACTGAACTAAAAAATGTAAACCTAAATAGCTAATAAAAAGCTAATAGAAAATGTAAAAATATAAATAATAACTATAACAGTAAACAAAAAATACTATTAAAATAAAAATAAAAAGTAGTGTTGCCTCAGCAGCACTAAAATTACTGGAAAGAGAAATAAAAAATAAAAAAGTTAAAAAAAAAAGCACTAAAATTGAAAAAAAAAAAAAACAGTAATATTTAAAAACAATTAGGGCTGCACGATAATTCGCATGCGATATTTAACGCGCATCTTATCAGTAAAGCCGGTTCTGTAATCAGCGTAAATCTCCATCACCTGCTGGCTTTCACATTGAGCAGCATTAACTACACAGAGCCGTTGTTCACTGACGAGCTGCGTGCGATTTATCGTGCAGCCCTAAAAACAATGTTTAAAAAAAATGACAAAGCAAAATGAAAAATACTCAAATTTGAACTTAAAATTAGAATAAAAACTGAAAAAATAAAAATAAAACCTAATTCAAAATAATAATAATAATAATAATAATCTGTAATAGTGAATAAATAATACTAAAACAACACTGAATATGCTCAGTGTGAAGAAATCCACTGCTATCAAACCCTCTAAAGCGCTCGAGATGTCAGAAGTTCAGCAGTGATTGTGCGAGGTCAACAGCACACGCTTCAGTTTAATCTCACTATACCCACCAATTAAAGACGTCTGGGTCAGATAACAGAGTCTCAATGATGGCGGTTTCATCTCTGTGAACAGCATGAGAGCCTTCCTGCTGATTCTGTTGTGCTTTTATAAGAATGTTTTGTCTTTCTGACTGGTGTGCTTCTGCTGTTGTTTACTTCCTGATGGATCTTTCTTCAGATGATGTCAGTGTGTGTTTGTCAGCGACGCCCTTCTCCAGGTTTCATCCCATTAAGTCATGATTGAAATGATGACAGACGTGACGCACACTATTTATAATCCTAATGAGTCGTCTCAGTCTGGCAGACGAGCTAAAGGCCTCGTGCTCCTCACACAACCTCCAAACACACGAGTATGAAGTTCCTGAATTTACAGCACGCATACTAGAAATCAGACACCTCAACATCTGCTCCACACCTGCTTAACACAGACTAGCAGATGATTATGGTTCATGGTAATGAATTATAAACACGACTCTGACAATGATTTCTGTCAGAGAGAGAAACCTGACTTTTACTGACTCGATCTTTGAATTTTGTTCAGCAAATTGAACAAATAAAAGTCATGAAAAACAAAGTCATTCCATTCATTTCAGTGGAGTTAAATTAAAATGATTTCAATAGCCCAAATATCCACTTATGCGATCATATTCAGCTTCAAAACATAAAATACAAAAAATTAAACAAAAATAAAAATAAAAATATTCAAAATATTAATAAAACATTTCATTATAAACAATGCAAACATAACACTGTTTCAAATAGGAAATCAATATATTTCAGCCAAAGATAAATTATGAGTCACATTCATTGTCATTTTATTTATTTGTCTTATGGTTGAACCAAAATTAACGAAGCAACTATATTATTAGAAATATTATAGTATTTTTTTATTTTTTTATTTGTACAAAACACGTGTATATCTAAAAGAAAACACCCCCTAAAGTCAGCCAATCAGACGTCAGCAAAGCCAAATATGCAAGATGATTGACATGCCCCTCCCAATTCTGATAGGCTTACATTCACAGTTACATTCTCATTTTCTAATCATTAATGTTGCTTCAAAAAGGACAGATTCATTAAAATGAAGATTGAATCGTCAGACATCCCAACACTTCTTGACAGCTTAGAAAGTGTTCAAATGCCCTTTAACCCGATTTCACCATCCCATCATAAACAAACAGCTCAAAACTCTCCCTAACTAAGGCTTCTCCGCTCACATGCGTCTGAGATCAAACCGCGTGCCATCAGACGCTGCACATTCTCTCAGGACGACTCCTCGCGTGGAGAACGCGCCGCCATTAAAGCTCCCCTTGTTTCTGATCAATTATTTACGTTGCCCGCGTCCCCGTACAGTGTTATGGTATGCAGCACATCAAAGAGCATCGATGCGACTCGCTTCTCCCCCTGATTAGCCCGCGGTTTTGATAAAACATTCCATTGAGGTATCAAACGCTCAAAGAGTTCAAAAACTCGACACGAAGCGCGCCGCGCGCACCACATCTGATTTATAAACTGCTGTTTTGTGGTTTTCCCGCTAAATAAAGACGTAACGCATACATTTACCTGTGTGACCCTGGCAGAGTCTCACTGATTATGGTTTGCCAACCGCCAATAAACACCAAAGAAGAAGAAGAAGTCTCACTAATTTGTGCTCGTGAACGGCGCGCAGGTAAGTTCATCTTTTTTAGTAAACATTGAATATAAGTGCATTACATCTGAGAGAAGCACAGCATTGTTTCTTTTATCCAAACGAAGTCAACAATGAAATGCAATGTTATTTTTCCACATAATGTTTTAAAGAAACGGTGCTTCGGTTTATTTGGCTAGTTGGCTAGTGTGAAAGCGGTTTTACAAACTCTGATCAGCATATCAGAATGATTTCTGAAGGATCACTGAAGAGTAATGATGCTAAAAATTCAGCTTTGCATCACAGGAACAAACTGTGTTTTACAGTATATACAAATAGAAAAAATTTGTATATACTTAAATTAAAAAAAACATTTTTTTAACAAAATTACAGTTTTTACTGTAGCCTATTTTTGGTTGAATAAATGCAGTTTTTGGAATATGGTACTTTTTATAAAAAAATAAAATGAAAAAAGGAACAACTGAAGAACTAAACTGCTACTGATTAATTGCTAATAATAAATTGTATAATTTGCTCATTTTAAAACACAAAACAAATCTCAGAGTTATGACTGATCTGAACTGTGACAAACAGAAAGTAAGTCTAAATAAAGAAAGTCCAAATAAATGTTATTTATTTTAATGTTTTTCAAAATGTTATTTATTTAAAATAAGTAACATAAATCAACGCGATCTCATGGCCAATTCGTACGTATTTTATGTGGCTAATTTGTACGAGTTCATACGACTTCACTCGTACAACCTCACTTGTATGATTTTGTATGATTTCAGTAACTGTTAAGTTTAGGGACGGGGTTAGGTGTGGTCCTTCATACGAGTTCCTACGAATTTGCCACCTCGTAAAATACATAAGATTTTTCACAAATCATATGAATTTGTAGGAGTGTGGTTGTACGAGTGAGGTTGGACGAATTCGTACGAATTAGCCACCTTGTCAAATATTGCCGTGAGATTGGGTTTGTATAAATATATTGCCATATTTATTAGTTAAATACATTCATCTTGTTATTGTTGTTTTTTATTATTATTTTGTAGGAATTGAGATACTTGTTTTCTGACAGCATAACATAATAAAATCAAATCTTTTTATAATGTTATAATATTTTCAATTAATTTCTATATTTATTCTATATTCTGTTGGCTAAAAAAAATGAGGATATAAATTAGACTAACAGCATTTGCACAGACAAATTTACACTAAATACCACCATTAAAATACCATAATTTATATTACTAAACATATTCAATAACAGCGTTTTTAATGTTAATTGTATTTACTACTTCAAAACACAATTTTTTGGTTGTTTTAGGGGAGTTTGTCTGATTATTGCACCAATCTGTAGTTTTGGTAGCAAAATCAAAGAGATGAAAACAAGCGAAGCAAACAACACTTTCCGTTTTTTGGCATCTCCTCATCTGCAGTTGTTACCTTGGTAAACAGCTGCTGCTAGCAGGAAATAATACAGTATGAAAATGAGATGCACTGTTCAAGCTGAGCAATCAACAACACAAAGTAGACAGAAAAAGGGCCGAACATGAAGAAAGCGTTCAAGGCTCCTGCTGTGCCCTTTACTGTCCCGCTCTGAAGGTGTTCGGCCCACCGTTAACATCCCATAATCCCCCTGGTTCCTCAATAACGCAGCGCAACGACTGGTGCAGTAAATCACGGGCTGGTCCAGGGTCAGTCAGCCGAGTTGATTGTGTTCGGTCACCGCAGGCCTTGACTGAGATCTCATGAAACTCAATTCTCAATTCTCAATATCGTTGTGACCGAAGCAGGCAAAGATCCTCCTGTTTTCTCTTCATTATAGCAGAAGGTCGTGGAACGGCGAAGCGGCCTCCTCATAAAACAAGCACACACATACGACGAATGAAATCACCTCAATGTCATATTTTGATGGCAATGTCAGAGAGATTGCGAGAGGAATCGTAAACTATAGGGAGAAACAGAGGTACAAAGCTTCCAAATGCTCAACAAGATATTTAAAGTGACAGCACACCCCAAAATGAAATTGTCTCATCATATAGGCCAGGGGTGTCCAAACTCGATCCTGGAGGGCCGGTGTCCTGAAGAGTTTAGCTCCAACCCCAATTAAACACACCTGAACCAGCTAATCAAGCTCTCACTAGGCATACTAGAAACTTAAAGGCAGGTGTGTTGAGGCAAGTTGGAGCTAAACTCTGCAGGACACCGGCCCTCCAGGACCGAATTTGGGCACCCCTGATATAGGCCTACTCACCCTCATGTCATTTGAAATCTGTACGATGAACTGTTCGCTATATTCAATGCAGTGTCAGCTTAGTATCATTGAGATACTATAGTTTTAGTCATATTTTGAATTTGAATTTGTTTTGAATTACATTTTCTGTTTTCATTTTAATTCTAGTTCTCGAATTTCATTAAAGGGGTGGTTGACTGTTTTTTTTTTCTAGGCTTGGTTGTGTTTATGGAGTGCAGTCTAACATGTGTTAATGTTTTGTTTGTTATTCCACACTGCTCTGTCCCTTCTCCTTAGGGATTATGAAGCCCCTCCCTCAGAAATATGCAATGTGCTCAGATTGGTTAGCTGGTCCAGTGTGTTGTGATTGGCTAAACCGCCAATAGTCTAAACGTCCCGCCCCTCACCTCAGCGGCATGTGCTCCGGTTGTAATGCATCTATATTGCTTATCAATTTGAGCCCGATTGAGACGCAGAGAATATTAGTGAAGAGGATCGTGCAGAACATGTGCAAGCACGGCTCTTAATGGTATGTTTTTTGTTTGTTGTTGTCTCATACTTTTAGAGTATTAAGAACCGTTGCTTTAGAACATTGAGTTTGAAACTTGATCCATTAGAATCGTTAGAAGACAGAATCGCGATTCATATATGAATAGATTTTTTCGTGCACCCCTAGTTTTCTCTTCCTCTTCTCTAAAGCAGCACAACATGGCCTCGCCCCCTTTGCTGCATGTTCCAGGGGGCGGGGTTTATCTGGGTTTGTTACGTCACAAACCCGGGGAGTAACTTGTTGTAGTCCCTACCAGCCGTTTTTGTAGGCATTAAACTGCCAGAATTTTAAAAGACGATATCTCCGTTTGCATTGAACTTTGTAGCGCCGCAACTTTGCAGATATTGTTTATGCGCAAACAGCAACATTGCAAACTAACTAATGTTAAAAAAGTTAAATCGCAATCAACCACCCCTTTAAATTTTAGGCCCTGTCCACACGGAGACGCGTTTAGCTGTATACGCATACATTTTGTATTGTATAGGCGTTTCGTCCAGATTTAAAGTTTAAAGTTGTCCAAATGAAGTTCTTAGCAATGCATATTACAAATCAAAAATTAAGTTTTGATATATTTAAAGTAGGAAATGTACTAAATATATTCATGGAACATGATCTTTACCTAATATCCTAATGATTTTTGGCATAAAAGAAAAATCGATCATTTTGACCCATACAATGTATTTTTGGCTATTGCTACAAATATAACCGTGCTACTTATAACTGGTTTTGTGGTCCAGGGTCACAAATACAGCTTGGTGAGCAGACATTGCAGTTCTGTTCCTCATGCAGACCTATCATATGACTTCAGAAGACTTGCAATACAGTGCATAAGATACATAGACTACTTTATGATGCTTTTTTAGTCTGTTTTAGAGCTGATCACCATCCATTTTTGTTGCATACAGTCTTTATGGTCCAAAGAAGAAAGTCAATCATACAGGTTTGAACTGACATGACGGTGAGTAAACGTGTATCTCATTCTCTCCTCACCAGATATTTTTATGCGGTGCGAGCGGTTGAGACACAGATGCTATCTTGCCACCGCTGAGATGCACTGATGATATCTGAGCTAGGCCACATTCCCCTTCAGGCGCAATCCATTTTCCTCCAAAAGGCGAACGCGGTGCTTCGTGGGACGGCGCGCTGCATTAGAGGAGTTTAGGAGGCGCCGCGACTCTCTTTCCCCTGCGAGGTTTGCGTCTTTCAGGAAATTACCCAGCAATATGCCGCATAAACGCTGAGGCGCGTCAGTGTTTCCCGCGTCATGACGGGGCTCGGGCTTCAGATGCGCTCTTTACGCTCGGATGTGTCGGCCTGCTGAGACGCTGTCAGAGGAAACCGCCCGTCTGTCTCTCAGGAGTCCCGCTGTGTGTTTCTGATCTGACTGTGGGCTGGCGCTCGTGAATAAGACAACAGATTCAGCTCAGCATAAGGTGTGAGAAAACTGTGATGCATCATTTCCACAGTGTCAGCAGAGGAAAGCCTTGTGGGTTTTCCTCTCCTTGTCTCTGGCTCTTTCTCTCTATCCATCTCACTATCTGTGAGTGCTGCTGAAGCTAAACTGCTACAAGCGACACACTTTTTTTTTTATTATTAATATTAGCTGGTTCAGTCCCAACATCTACAGTACCAGGATGATGAAGATGAAATAAGGGTGGACAATGATCCCAAACACAGCCAAGGAAACTCTCGATTGGTTTCATAAAAAGAAAATAAAGCTGCTAGAATGGCCCAGCCAATCACCTGACTTGAATCCAATAGAAAATAAGAACTAAAGATCAGAGTTCATAGAAGAGGCCCACAGAACCGTCGAGATTTGAAAACTGTTTGTGTGAAAGAATGGGCCAAAATCACACCTGAGCAATGCGACTAGTTTCTTCATACAGGACGCGTCTTGAAGCTGTCATTACCAACAAAGGCTTTTGTACAAAGTACTAAATACATTTCAGTAGTTCAATACTTCAATACAATCTATCTATCTATCTATCTATCTATCTATCTATCTGCTGGTATCAGTCTCTTTTTTTCAGTCTCTGCATGTTTCCACTCTTATCGTCTGCAGTCAACTTTCACTTTGAACAGCGATTAGCACTCAAGCTTTATCAGGCCGAAAAGAGCTCTGACGTCACGAATGAGCTTCCAGACAGAGTCCATTTACTGACAGCTACCTTTATAACAGACACGTATCTCTTACAGAAGGACAGACACGTCTACAGATCTGTTTAAAAACAGACAGATGTTCAGATGGACAGAGAGGTGACATAAGATTCAAACAACAGGCCTGAGAGAATGAGGAGAGCCCGTAAGTGATGAACTACACAGATCTGTGTCCGTTTCTCAAGGATAGACTTGGTTTTTCTCTGTCTCTTTCCTGTTGAGGTCTTACTGCACTACAGATACTTCAGTACCGAATCGAGATCTACGGTGCTTCTTTCCACCAGCAGACAACAAAGCAAGTGACCAATACCAGACCTGCCTAAGATCCAGACCAAGTCAAGTCAAAGCACAGATCACAAAAAAACCTACACTACATTTATTTCTTATGTATTTTCTATATTTAAAGGTTTCAAATAAATTATTAAATACATAAACAAACACTTGCAACTTATTGTAAATAGTAAACAATAGTTTTTGGGTTTTTTTTACAAAAAAAAAAGAAAGACTAAAAATAACATTTAAAATGTATTCAATGTGTCCAGTAAATGAATGAATGAATAAATTAACAAATAAATAAATATTTAAAATATATTAAATATATGATATTAAAGACTTTAGAAACAACATTCAATTTTCAATCTTTATGAATAAATTAATTAATTAATTAACATCAATAATATATATATATTTTTTCTCTTTTGACTATATATATATAACTCACCCGCCACTTTATTAGGTACACCTGTTCAATTGCTTGGTAACACAAATTGCTAATCAGCCAATCACATGGCAGCAACTCAATGCATTTAGGCATCTAGATGTGCTGAAGACGACTACCTAATAAAGTGGCCAGTGAGTGTTTCTATATATATATATATATATATATATAAGAAGATTCACAGAAAATTCACAGACCTTAGAAAAATGAACTTTTTTACAGCTTTTCTCCAACAACCAGCCCAGAAAATGTGAAAGAAGTGCCGAGATTCTGTATGTTCTCCTCATAACATGACAAATGTCAACATGGATGTGTGTTGACAATAAGATTCATAAGAATTATATAAGAGAAAGCAGGAGTTAATAACGGGCCGCAGCATGTGACTGTATGCCGGCGCTTAAAGGTACAATAGGAGATCTTGGAAAATGCTAACTTTAGCCTGATAGCACTGAAAGCGAACGTCCCACCCTTCCTGCACAGCAGATGACACACACTGACAAACACACACAGGACAAGAAAACGACAAGAAAGGTGTCAGGAATAAAAAAAGAAGCCTGCGCAAAACTTCCTCAGGAATATAACTGGTGGATGAGAGGAGCAAAACTAAACAGTGAGAGTGAGAAACACACACAAGTGTTATGAAGACAGAGAGGTCACATGACTGTCAGATGAAGGTCGTCTGCGTAACGGATGTGTCTCCAGTGGCGCATTGGCAGGTAATTGTCTTTTCCTCCCCGTTTCTTCAGCCGATTCACTCACACACACACACACACACACACACAGCATACACTATTGATCACGCCGCGTGTCAGCAAATGTAAGAACGACAGATAAATCCTCCCATCGCTGTTTACCCACAAACCCCTGCTCCAGAGCCAGATCTTGGACACCCACAGGAAGAAACATCACAAATGAGATCTCAACAACACCTCGATCAAACAGAGCAAGTGAAGACTCCTGTCTGTTTCTCAGATGACTCTTCTCAGAAAGACCGCAGCACTAGCGTTTCAGAAGAGATCTCAGTAATGTCTCAAACTGTGCTCAGATTAGACAAGATAATGAAATCTGGAATCAAAAGCCTCAGTGTGAACTGAAATATTTCTCATCAAATGATCTGAGCTGCTCCACATTCATTTTACAGCTCTAGATTCTTACTGGATGATGACTAGTTACTCATTTGTTTCGATTTCTTCTTATTTTTATTCATTAAAAATATTATTTCTATATTATATTAAAAAAAATTTTTTTAAATAAAATAAAATAAAAAATGTTTATTTTATTCATATCTGAGCAACATCTGTGACAAGGTTGATTTGTTTTTGCTTTCTCTTTTGAATATATGTAATATCAAATATCAAATATAAAACAAAATAAAAAATGTTAAAGTTTTATTAAAAAGCAACATCTAAGAAAACGCTGATATTTAAATGAAATATAACTGAGAACCATTAAATGTTATGAGCAATGAACAAACAAAATGTTAATAAAATATTTTTTTTCTTTATTTTATGACGTAAAATAAAAAAAATATAAAAAAATGTAAATATTTGTTTTATTTGATTTATTATTTAACACCTGAGCTTAACAACATCTAATATGAAGGTGACACTTACTATAAATAAATTAAAACAAAGTAAAATAAAAAAAATATAAAAAAATGTAAATATTTGTTTTATTTGATTTATTATTTAACACCTGAGCTTAACAACATCTAATATGAAGGTGACACTTACTATAAATAAATTCTAACTGAGATTAAAACATTAACATTTCAGAGCAATGAATAATCACATTTTAAACAACATTCTCGTTTCATTTTTTTTTTTATTTCATTTTTTATTTCTCGTTTTAATATTTTTACATACGTTTTTATAAATAAAATAAAATATACAAATAACACAAAATAAAATGAATTAAAAAAAATAACACATTTGTTTTATTTTATTAAAGGCAGGGTAAGCGATTTCTGCTAGCCAATGTTGATATTTGAAATCACCAAAACAAACACGCCCCTACCCCAAAAGGGTCTCACCCCTATTTTGATAGCTCCGCCCCACATATACGTATGCAACCCAGGCAACGCTTAGTTCGGTGAAACAAA
>NW_015656172.1:299010-302178 GCF_001515625.1 Sinocyclocheilus rhinocerous
CAGAAAACTGCTGCCAGGTTCTATTTATGACGTGCTGACACACATTTCAAATGGTTTTTAACGGTTGTTTGATCGCATCTAGTGTAGGCAGTCTTTAGCTGTTGCGGCGCAGAGACGGTGTTACTCACCTATCGAGAACACATACCCTGCCTTTAACACCTAAGCAACATCTGAAAAGAGTTGATACTTAGGCCTACTGTAAATGAAATAACTGAAATACAATCTGAAAGAATGTTTTAATAAAATTCAAATTGTAATGCTTTATTTTATTTCATATATAAAATAATACCAAATATATATTTATATAAAAATTATAAATAAATAAATAACATGTTGCATTTTTAAATGTAAACTATTTTTAAACGTTTAAATTAACCCCTGAGCAACATCTGAGACTTGTAAGTTGATCCATACTGTAAATGCAATCTAGCTGAGAACCATTCAATCATCTGAGCAACGGCTGAGCAAACTCTGAGCGCTCAAATGCTCCTCTGAGAGGTCTGTTGTCAGACAGAGGTGAACTGGATTAAAGTGAGCTGTAGATGAAGACGTCAGTCAGTGTACGGGTTTGTTAGTTCAGGGCTTTGACTGGTTTGTGCAGGAATGAGTCCGGCGGCAGATTAAGTGCAGTCAATGACTAAACGCTGCTGAAATCACAGCAAACCATCAGAGGACGAGGCTCAGCGCCAGATTAACACACACCTGCTCGCTGAGGGACAGATGAACCGCCGACTCAAAAACACACACAAAGAGACGCTGCCAAACGACTAATTAGCAAACAATGGACGGATGAGAGCCGCTTCTCCAGCAAGCACTGCAGATACCTGCCTTATTTCTATTAGCGCCGAATCATATTTCCCCAACGCTCTTCAAGATCAGAGAGGGTCTGACATTCACGAAATCATATTCAGACACAATGTTTTCGTCAGCGCTTGCTCAATATAATCAGGACCTGTAACTGCACTAAAGTAAGCTGTCAATCAAATGCATTGATTCTTTGATTTATCAGCAAATAAAAAAAAAAACATTCCTATATTAATCAAACAATCAATTAATCAAATCGCCAACAAACCAGTCATAAACCAATTAATGGAATAATACATATTATTACAATATTAATAAAATCACTATCAACGTTAATTGTTACTGTATTAATGAATGAATGAATACAAATTCATATTATTAAAAAAAATAATTAGAAACTAATTAAAATTGATTCATTAAAAATGAACGTTAAACAAGTTTTATATTTTCATCATTAGATCCAGTAAGTTGAAGGTACACTGTGTAGTTCAGGTTGTGCAGCTGTACACATGTAAACAGAGGGTGATGGAGCTGGTAATGAAGGCAGTATTTCTGCAGTCAGTAATACCGGCGCGTGTCGGAGGCGAATGGAATGATGGCGCGTCTGTGTTTTTAAAATGCTGCTGTCAGGAGGAGGCACTGATCTAATTTCCTGCGGCGTCGGTGATGAGCGCATTCGCTGACAGGTGAAACTCTCTCTCTGCTGCTTTTATCTCTCGAGAAATCTCAGGTTCCTGTAGACATTTATGAATTTAATAACTCAGCAATTATTCTGCGTCGAATGGGATAGATACCTCGATCCAGTCGCAGTTATTAACATGCCAGAGAGGAAACACACTGTGATGCTAACAGCTAGCAGATGTGTTGACAAAACTTTGTTTAACTCTATAGTCTAAACTAAACTAGAGACAGCAGACTGACCAATCAGAATCCAGAATGCCAGAGAGTCATGCAATAAAATGTTTTATGCTACACAGTTAAATTAGCAACATTTTCCCAATGAAAGTCTTTGGTGCATATTAAAAACTTAATTTATTAAATAAATTATTTAATTATATTTTTGTTCCAGTAAAATGTAAAATTTCCCCTGAAACTTTCTCTTCCTGATGTCACCAAGGCCACGTGGGTTAACATTCACAATTCAGTTATCCAGTTATAATGCATAACATTCTAATAATGAAATCAAGTCATTATTTACAATATAACATTATTATATATACAATATATATTACATTATTTGGTTCACAGCAATAATGCATCACAATCAGTTTTGAGTTTACAGTAAAGACGACCTGCTGCATTATTCACAGAACTGAAGGAAGGAAGGAAGGAAGGAAATAAACAAATAAATAAATTAATTAATTAAAAATATGGATTAAATTAAATATTTAATTTACCATTTAAATATTGTATGATTTAAATTAAATTAAATTACACTTGTTAAGACAACATGCTGTTTCATGAACTAAAGAGAAGGAAATAAATATATATAATAAATATATAATAAACATCATATAACTTAAGACAACCTGCTGCTTCATTACCTTATAGGTGAAATAATTAAATTAAATTAAATTAAATTAAAAATAAAATAAAATAAACAATGCTGATTAAATAAAAAATCTTACAACTTTAATATATACAACTTAAACCATTTTTAATTTCAATAAAATTAAATTACACTTGGTAATTACACTATTGATTCATTAACTACAATGAAGGAAATAACATAAATGAACACATACATACATACATAACATTTAATTTAAAATTTAAAATTATGTATTTCAGTTATAATGTAAAATATTTATAATTTAAATTAAGTTATACTTAAGACAACTTGCTGCTTTATTACTTGAAGTGAAATAAATGTATAAGTAAATAAATGAATAGCGATCAAAATAAATTATAATGTAAATAAATTGAATAATGCAACTAAAATAATCAACTATTAAAAAAAATAAATAAAATATATACTGATTATAATAAATATACAACATTAAATATCGACAGTATAATGATTAATCTGAAGGACTGTAATTAAGATCTTCAAATAGAGAACTAACAGAAAGACCATAAAGAACTAACATTCCTAAACATGAAATGATTTCATCAGAAACCAGCAACTCTGCTGTCTCGCATGACGTCAGCAGAACCAACAGTTAATTCTACCTTTCCCATAATCCCCTGCTTTTCAGAGTATGAAAAGACAATGCAGAAAAGCTGAGTGGATGTGGTGGAAGACGAAACTTGAAATTCACTATAGCATCTATAAAGACAGCCTTCGTGCTTTCAATGTGGAACTAGGCAAAGCTAGACAGTCATTCTTCTCAAACCTTATAAACAGTAACTTAAACAACACTC